>NC_142376.1:11172500-11437500 GCF_059441005.1 Hippichthys cyanospilos | reverse complement strand
ACTGTGGAGGTGCCAAATGTTTGCTCGAGTTTAAAAGCTCACTTTGCATCGACATTATATGCTTGTGTTACATTAACAGAATATGTTCCGGTTATCGGCGGCTCGGTGACGCAGTGAATAGTACGTCCAACTCACAGTTAAAAGGACCCGAGTTCAAATCCACCTTGCTTCGGCCTTCCTGTGTGGAGTTTGCATGTTCTCCCCGAGCCCGTGTGGGTTCTCTCTTAGCATTACGGGTTCCTCCCACACTCCATAAACATGCACGGCAGGTGTATTCGACATTCTATTGGTGTATTGGTGTGATTGGGTGCATGAATGGTTGTTCGTCTCTGTGTGACCTGCAGTTGGTTGGCAACCAGTTCAGAATGTCCCCCGCCGAGTGCCCGAAGCAAGCTGGGATAGGCACTAGCAAGCCTGTGCGCAAACCCTCGTGAGGATAAGCGGCTATAGAAAATGGATGAATGGAAGAGCAACACTGTTCTTATTTTTTGTTTGTTCATGTATTTTTACCTTGTTATTACTCAATCAAAATGACCTACATTTTAAAATATATGAAAAAGGCTACACTGCAATAGGCAGGTGCAGAAACTGCACAGAAACTTCCAATCCTCCATCATGTGGTCTACTTTAATAGTGAACTACTACGGATGATTACTCACATTCTCTGTAGCTCTTCATCCACTGACTAACCTTGTTTAACCTTATACAGATGCTAAAACTCGTGAAAATGCAGAGAGGTTTGCACGTCTACGGATCTGTGCCCTCACGTTCCGTAATTAAAGACCAGCTTTACTGGAGCAGCTGTGGGAAAATAAGCACAGCACTCACATAATTACCGGTTGGGGAACACTTAAATTAACACTTTGCTTCTCCCTGAGTTGGGATACACACACCAAAATCAACATGACTAACACTATACTGCATGTGCCCTTGCCAGCCCCAAACTTCACAAAGCTATCAAAGTCTAATGTTGTCCCTCACTTGAAAGAGTAAATGTAGAGCAATGGCTAATTAAAATATTGTACCTGAATAAGAGTATTCAAAGCAATCGAAAAACTTTCAGCCAGTGCTCCGCTTTCACTTTCCGGGGGACTTGGCAAAATATAATTGAGAAGCACTGCCTCGACCCATGCCATTTCAGTTCTTTGAGTGTTTAAAACTAAAATAAAATAATTGTGAGTCAATACAATTCAATAACTCTCAGCCAAAAACATAATTAACTCGTTCAGTGACAATCATTTTCAGACCCTTTTTTGCCCCACCATGTTAAAAAAAATCAGAAAAATATACATGTACCTGATCAAATGTCATGGTTCCAATGTAAAAATATGTATTTGACATTAAATGAGTTAATTAAAACAAGAAAACACACACATACACACAAAATAGCAATAACATTTTTGCCTATGCTTACTCGGTGACAGCTGAAGGCTTGTGTATATGTATGAATTTCAAAAATGTACTATATATTAGTATATTATACTAATTGAATATATTATTACTATATTATTTACTAATCACATTAGTTTGATCTGTGATTCTCATATTCCTTTGAAACATTAAATATACTGCAATATCATGGACCGGGTAGGATCAATATGAACTGGGACATCTACTGAAATGTTTTGCCAAATCAAAGATGGATCAAACAAACCTGATAGGGATCCTTACTCATGCAAATTATTATTTAAAGCAAAAAAAAAAAAAAAGCAGGTGCAATTAGTAGAATGTTAGGGTTAGGGTCGTGTATGTCTAATACTCACAAGAGTATTTTTTTTCTCAGTCACAGGCTGGAGTTGGAAGGGATTTTCAATGAAATGTGCCATTCTATTGACTTTGATCCATTTTGAATGTTATCAGTTTGAATACTTTTGCACACCTACAAATCCTCAAATCAGGTCAATTTCTACATGAAAATATAAGGAAATTAAAAGTTAAAATGTTGCCCTTATCTTTTATTTATCATCTGATATTTTCAAATGTTTTCAGTCTCACTCAAAAATAGAGGACGGCTTCACACTGTTTTTATTTGAGTATATTTATATATATTTATATTTATATTTCAAGTATATTTGAGTTCATTTTGAAAATAGCACTAAATATTATTTCATTCTTGCAATCTCCAAAATCTAGATGAATTCACCTTTGTCTCTGAAGAAGACTAACTAGACTCCATGATACTTACAGTCTCCTCAAAGTCAGCAGACCACGGAAGGCCCAGGGCTCCACTGTGCTTATCAGATTATTCCTCAGATCCCTGAAGAGGACAAACAAGAATAAGTCAGAGACAAAAGTTAAGGCGGTGATGCAGAGGCTGTGAACAAATGCTTGCTATGGAAATGTGACTTGATTCAGCTCAAACATTTTCACTTTCTGACAGTACATAAAAAAACTATTTTGCATATATTGCAGTGCAATAGTCAACCATTAATCAAATTATTGCATTTACACTGTTATGTGTTGTGTATAAAACAAGTCACTAGTGGTTAATGCCTTATTTAGGAATTTTGTTTAGGTATTGTAGATTCAGTTATCACTCAGTGACTTTGTGAAGGTGGTATAGAAAATGGCAGATGGGTAAAATGCAAAATAAATAAATAAATACATAAAAATAATTAAGTAGAAAAATATTATGTAATAGACAATGCTATTATTTTGGTTTCAATCAAAAAAACGCTCGCTCATAAGTAGTAATCATTTCCCACTCCCTTAACATCCAGACCACATCCATTTGAAAAGAAATAACAATGGTGTGGTTTTATACAAGGACTCTGCATCAACCACTGGCACCCAAAAAAAAAAAACCTCCAATGTTAGCAAAATTCTCACCTCTGGTTTTCTCAGCTGGCCAAACAATGTTTCCTGAAACGTTTTCTTTGATGTTGTTTAAATAGCACTTTGCTCGAGTTTAATGAGACTCCAAATGTTTACAAGTGTGACAACCCAAACCTTTCATTTATTAGGTAAAAGTCACACAGGATCAGTGGTAGTCAGGCTAATTAGTGCCTCACCCAGTAATGCCTTATTTTCACACAGCTTGCTTACAATATTAACCTTTTACCTACTGACAAATGAAAAGAGAGGCCTTAAGAAGTGTATTTTAGAAGAAATCTCAAAATCCAAAAGTTCTGAAATTGGCATTTACGCAAAATTTCATCTGTTGACTTGTGAAAACATGTCAGAAGAGCTTCTATATTTGTTCAAAACACCCTCTCTGTATTATTTTGAATTTGCATCCTTTGGAGGTCGTTAAAATACTGCATACATTTGAAACCTGATTTATCCAGAATTAAACGACCATTCACAGATTTGTTCTTTGCACAGGAGAGTGGCGCTTATTTTATAGAAAAAGTACCAGAGCCGCATTCATCACATATAGTAGCCTCTTAGTCCAGTCAGGTCCATTGCGCTCATCTCTGTTCTAATCTAAATTGTCTTTGATCGTGTGCTACGTGCCACTAAAGAGCAATTGGGGGGTGCAGGCCCAGAAGTCATCCATTGTGCCTGCAGCACCTTCTTTCATCTTGACCTGTGTTACCAGCCCTCGGCTGCTTTGAATTAGCAGATAGTGCTTCTAGTTTTATGTGAACTGATTTACTTCAATTGCAAAGGTCAACTCACTGTGATTACTGAAATTTACTGTATATGGCTGATCAAGTTTAAATTTTATCCAGTTCAACATGTTCAAATCATCAGGATTTTTAAAACACCTTGATTTGATATTTTAAATGTGAACAAACAAGATATATCAAATTCAATTAAGAATTTCATATTACATGGTATTTATGAATCAAAATGCCAAGAAAAACGGTGTGTGCTCCCCTCAAAACTGACCTAAAAAAATTAATAAAATTAAAAGTGTACTACAGAGCCAAAAACATATTAGGCTCTTAAAGCAAGCAATAATAATAATCAACTGGATGCCACTGAAGTAGATGAAAGAGATCAGTTAAGCTTTCCTACTAGTACATATGGCAGCCAAAAGATCATTTCAGTCAGCCTGTAACTACTGCGCCAATTACACCAAATGCAGTCGTCAAAGGCAGCACTAATCAAAACACTGAAACGTGATCAAGAAAAAACAAGGTTAAGTGGATTACAGTGGGCCCATGGGTCTCAAATTGTGAGGTGACGTGAAGGTGGATGACTTTTGCACAGTCATCCGGATGTTTTTTGCCTGTTCATTTTCTTACAAATATTCATTTTCGGGCTGATTCAGCTGTCAGTTTACTATATGTCAATGGAAATTATATGAGACCCAGAATGAATCTGTAGCCTTAATCTGTGAAATAATGATGTTGTCCATGAATAACATTATGAAAGGACACAATGACAAACCGCTTACACAAAACTTCCTTATTGAAAAAAAAACTGAAGAACGAAAGAAAGTTTGAGATACGCTTACGTTATGGGGTCCCCATTTAATCCCCATCTAAGGAGCCTTTCTTTTCCACCTGAGCTAAACACAAGAACCATTTTATAGACTGCAATTTGAAAAACCAGTGCAGTAAAGAATTTCTGTGTATGGAAGATTTTGAAGGACGATCCTGTTCAAAACTCTAAATACAGTTGTGAATTAGAATGCTTGTCAGCCTTATTCTCAGGAGCCTCCACACTTCATCAACTTGTGACAGCTTTCATGCTGCCTTTACTGGTCTTAATCCGTGCTATGTCGAGCAAAAAAAGAAAAAGCACAAAAATGTACACCATGGATTCATATGTATCACGGAAGGTGACCGGAGTCAATGACCTATTTGCATGATTTTTAAAGCCAAGTTGATCCAGTAAAACCAGTCGTAC
Source organism: Hippichthys cyanospilos (assembly GCF_059441005.1). Taxonomy (NCBI): domain Eukaryota; kingdom Metazoa; phylum Chordata; class Actinopteri; order Syngnathiformes; family Syngnathidae; genus Hippichthys; species Hippichthys cyanospilos. Next base: position 11,432,700 of record NC_142376.1, on the reverse strand, counting down.
ATATGGCTTTATTAAAAATAATAATAATAATATTAATAACAATATTAATTTTATGTTTTTACACAAAAAGGGTTCAGTGAATCTTGTGGAGGTCCATACCTACAACTATATTATGAAACACTGTTATAAAGGATGAAGTCAGTGAACTGGGACACAGCTAATTTGACAGATTCCTTTTTGGATCAATAAGAGTACCACACATATATGAAAACACAATGCCCAAGTGCATTAACCTGGCAACACCCGATGCAAAAAAAAACAAAAAAAAAAAACAGACGGCATCCCTAATAATTGTGTTTTGGCTCAATTAATATGTATTCAGGTACTCATGCAATTATCCAGATACTATTTTACAGTATTTGCAAAAAGTCAAGTTCTACATGAAATAGGCAAACAAAAGTGAAATCCGCACCAGGGACTTGGGCACTCATCCAAATGGAAAGTGACACCATATGATGTATGTGATTGTCCACACACTTAATGAAATGAGACGACAGAGTGCACTCATTTCTATCACACTAACATCAGGGTGACTCAAATGGAGGAGCTTGGATATGTCTGATAATTTGTTTCCACCAAATAGGACAATGGGCTCTATATTTGTAAACAGCACATGAGTGTTTGGGTGAATCTTGATTTTCGGGTCTAGCTGTTGTAGAGAAATTATGTTTACTCTTTCTTTCCCAAAAAATATTGTTGTTTTTCTTCCTAATGGTGGTTTTGCATTCCTCACTCAACCAATCAATTTACCTGTACATACAATTAATTCACAGCATGGGTCTCCAAGCTTTTTGAAGCTGAGAAAAAATATTGGGTTCTAATTGAATCCCAATGGGTAGAGTTTGTCAATTTAGCAGTTTGATCCACAGTTTAGACATGAAAAAAAAACTGCTCACCTCAGACAACTTTTTAATAAGGTCATATACCTACCTGTACTGTGCTTTGCTAACATCAGCCAATTCTTTGTACCTCTAAAACAAAAAGTTTTGATTACGCTCCAAAAACGGCATGTTTGTTTAACCAATGACATTGCACTGTCAAGGAGAGCCATAGCTGATATTCAATCACTGTAAAAATGAGAAAAAGAGGCAGAATTAAAAAAAAGTAAGCATACACTCATTCTTGTTTGTACGATTCCTTTAAGATGGACAATGTCACTCTTGTTAAAACCAGTGTGTAATTCAATCAAAAATGTGTCTGAGGCATACATCAGGGCAGTTGTCAAACTATGGATGTACCTGTAGCTTAACTAATGTGAGCTCGTAAACATACAGAGTGTGAGCAGTGTTTTATTACCTATTATATAGCCTCTGCACCATGGGCCCCCAGTGCCAAAGTTAATGGTCATCATCTTTAGGGTTAATTCACATAGATTTGAGGGACTGTGATTTTTATTTGAGTACTTTTTGCCAACACAGCTCAGAGACATTTACTCTGGTCGCGTCCCTTAATTAGAAACTGCTCGCACCACCACACTTGCTGTAAAAATAACCTTTTGAAAATGCATTACGGTCCTGTAGCTATAGCTATCGGGTTGGTTATTAAGGCATCACTAAGCATTAGTTGACTGCATGAGTGTGGTTTGAAAAATATTACACTTCTTTAAAAAATAAGAAAAAAATATTATGTAATATTCAATATCTCTGAGCAGCCACAAAACATTTCCGAGGAAGTTGACGAGAGACTAAATTAATACATCTAGTCAGTTGTAGTTGTAACCCAACAGTACAAAGCAATTGGTTAAGGAAAGTGTGAGAAAGATTCCCCTGAGGGGTACAGCTGATGCAAAAGGCCATTCATCCATTCATCCATTGATAACACTTCTTATCCAAGGCCACGGCAGCAGCTGCTTTAGCAGGGAAGCCCAGCCTACATCTCTCACAATCATTTTCTCTGTCCATCTTGTTTAATTATAATAATGTCGGGTTTCATGTACGAAAATAGAAAAAAAAGAAACGTGACTCTGCCATTCATTTAGCCAAATGTTCAATTTTGAATAGTATTTACAGAAACGTATTCATGACGTAGAAAGGTAGTAGATAGAAGTAAAAATGAAGGAGAATCACCTTCACAAAAATGCTTCACTGGCACTCAAACAATGAGGTTTGTGTGGTGGGAACCCATGATGAAACAGTAAAACTAACTGACCAGGAAACAGTGACAAGCTTTGTTCCTGCTTTGCTACCATGGGACCCACTGTCAGCAACAGCTTGGGTCCATATTAGAAGGAGAAAAATTGGAGGAGGGGGGGGATCAGCTCATTATATAATACACAGAGACCCTTTATTAATACGGGTGATTCTGCCATTCGGGCTGTAAAATAATTATCAGTTCAGATTGAACATGAAATGATAACATTTTCTGTTGATTAATTAAACTTTGCTGATCCTTCGAATTGGTGGAAATCTCTTCGTAGCGTCTCGAAAACTGCCTTATGAACAAAGACAAAAAAAAATGGTAATTGTATCAGTCTGATAGACTCCTGTACATTATGAGCCTTAGGATTGTGCCATTAGGCGCACTGAAGCACATTATCCTGAACATGCATCAGGTGATTTAATAAAACAGCAGCTTTCACAGTAACCCTGAATGGATTTGTGTATACAGTCTGGCAAAAGTAACACCAACGGACTAAAAAGCAGAAGATATCTAAAAATATGTGCCTACTCTCTCCACTAAATACTGGTAAGCACATCTCTTAAAAAAAATAAATTCACCACCTACTGGAGATTAATTGACATTTTATGAAGCATAAAAAATATATCACTGTCAACAAAGTTCTATTTAATTCCTGTGATAGCTAACTTTTGTGTGAGTCCCTGACACAAAGACAGAGAGTTGCTTGACGGCTCATTGGAAAAAAAAAATGCTTTCTCCATTTGCAAGTCGACCTCATGCAAAAGTCGACCTCCCCCTCCTTTTTTTTTTTTTTTTTACTTCATTCTGGGTGAATTTTACAAAAACGTAAATTTAAGCTTCATTATTGACAACGAGGCAATAAGATGGTGCTTTGTCATTTTAAGCCTTGTAAATGACATGGTATTACATATTTTGCATCCGAGTTAATGTTATTCAAACAGAGAAATGTGGAGAAAATTGGTCTGATTTTGAGTTATGCTATATAAGTCGACCCCCCCCAATAAAAAACTCAAAATACAGTAATTTGCAAAGTCAAGTTTACATACCGCTTGTTTAAAAAAAGTGCCATAAATAGACATGCTTGACCAAACATAATGAATAATCGTGATTAATAATCATGATTTCAATATTGACCAAAATAATCGTGATTATTATTTCAGACGTAATCGTGCAGCCCTCGGTATGAGATCAAATCAAATGTATCCTCATCCTTAGCTTATGTGTCCATGAAAGCAAGTAAGATAGAAGTAGATACATTATAGTGATTACGTTATTCAACTGAAAAACATGCAAAGAGCCGTGATGGCATTCAATTGAAACAGTATCATAATTTTCTCAATGCTTATCACCCCATGTCTGTCTGCTATTCAGAATTCCAAGCAATCTGAGGCCACAATGGCAAGATGAATGGTGCAATCACACACATGCAATATTAAACCTGTCGATCCACTGCCAATTTCTTCTGATCCTGTCATGTAGCCAGCCAAGCACATGAGTCCAATGTGCCAGACCAAAGAACAGTTGGCAGTCACTTTCAGTTCATTGAATGTACCTGGCCTAGCATCAAGTGCATTGACAAATCTATCCAAATGTTCCATACGGCCAAATATGAGCAAAATCCCCAGAAAAAACCCACTGTTCTCTGTGGTGTTATCTAGAACTAACACTGTTTAAGGAATATTAGATGCATTTGTCGTTCTTCGTATTCCCTGTTTTTTTTTTCTCTATTCGGTATCGATTTTTTTGTAAACAATTGATTGGCATATTTTTCTTTTTTTATGACTGGTGAGTATCATCCCTGCACTACTCTGCACAGCACTCTACACCAAACAACATCTCCAAAAAACAATGGAGAGTGCGGACGATTATTGTACCCTGGTGCTTTGATCATGGCTGTTTTGCAATATTGCGTCAACCGGAAGATGATGTTGGTTTCAAGTCATCAAAGGAAGGTTGTAAAAGTCAGATGTTTCATTCATTTCCGCTGTTAATGGTGGCTGTTTTCCCTATTTAGGTTTCTGTGCCGCATATTTAAATCTGTCTCAGACCAATCAATGGCCTTCAAAATATTTACTTCATGCTTTGTGAATGGGCTACTTTTTTGAGAATCATAATGTAATGGCTAACCGAAAAAGCAAGTAGTAGAGTGGAGCCAGATGGATTTTTAAAGTAAGGTAGTAAAGTAAGGTAGATAATGTCAGACGAAGATAAAGCAAGTTACATTTCAAGTGTAATTCATCTTAAGTCAAAAATTGGTCAGTCATTTTTATCTAAAAAAAAAAAAACATTGTGAAATCGAATCATTTATGTACTAAAGGGATTATGTGTAATTTTTTTGCAATGTGCCCGTGCTAGCTTTAGAGGCATGACAGTAAACACATCAATACACACTCCTCCTCCGACTGCTAGCTATAATGGACATGACAACCTCCGGAGGAGTGCTATCCCCATGTAATATAATCTAATGATAACTAGACCTACGATTATACTAAAAATATATTGTTGAGCGTTAAAAACACATTTATTTGCACGTTTTTTTAAATTCATAATCATTTAATGTATTAGTTTTTAATGAAAAAAAACTCTAAATCTTACACACTGTTCCTTTAAGGAACTACTATATTTTCTAATTCTTAGCACTGCCATATATACAAAAATCCAAAGCAAAACATAAATCAACCGACCGCTCTCGCTTTCTTATTACTCCAGGGCACAATAATGCCAAAAAAATAAAAGGCCTTTGCCTTCCTTCCGTCCACTCTCTTAGTTAACAAATTATCCATCTGTCCATTTCCTTTGGTCGCTTATCCATGGTCGCAATTTCGAATGTCCAATATACCTACCATGCATGATTTTGGAATGAGGGAGGAAACCAGAGCGCCCAGACAAGACCCATCTAGTCCCCCGTAATCTGCAAATATTACCATTCAACCAGGTGGAGAGGCAATTCTTGGGGGCTACACAGAGGTGGAAGCAATCAATTGCATATTTCAGGGGCCATGCCTGAGTGGCAGCATGGTCACCATAGATCTCATCATCAGGATGAGCTGTTGAAGCCTCTTGGTTCTTTACATAAAGTGCTCTATTCGTTGACAAGGTTTGCACACTGTCAAAGCTACCACATTCTGAACTATATTACACCTTTGTATGATGCTTTATATTATTTACTTTAAGACATTTACTGTAGCTATTGAGGTTAAGCACTGGAGCTGAAAGGTGAAAACTACTGGCAATCCTCCTGCAACTTGCTCTTCTAATTCTCACTATGTCTTCCTTTTGGCTCTCTATAGCTTCAGTACAATGACAGCTATATTGGGACTTAGGGGAGGACAAAACAATAAAGTGAGCTTGATTTAAGTACTTACAGTTTTTCCAGAGCTGTCAAGCCAAAGAAGGAGCCATTCCTCAGCACAGTGATCTTGTTGTTACACAGATTTCTGTTCAAGGGCAAACTATGATTAGAAATGAGGTGAGCGAACACAGTGTACAAGTATGATTGTGTTACAAAACTACATATGCATGGAGGATTAAAAAAATATGAAACATCTTTGTAGAGTGTATATGTTGAAAACAGATGCTCATTTAGCGTCTTCATCCAGAAGACATGTCTGTGCTGTTTAGGAAAAATAATAGAAGACAATGGGTAATTATGCAGAAACTATTGAGGATATTACAGTAAAGTATTTCTAACTAATAAGTCAATGCTGTAATTTTGGCCTGAAATGGTACAAAAGGAACAACATTATATGCCAAGAAATAGTATCTGGGCGAAAATGACTAGTGTATACCTTTCACCTTATCAAAAGTGTTCCTGCACATGGTCATGAGTGTTGTTGTTGTTTTGGCATCACTATGTTTGGCTAAAACGGCTTATTCAGCACAATGGAGAGAGTTCTTCTGGAAAAAGCTTCTTGGATTTTGTAGACACTGCACTAACTAACTCATCTGCATGCTTAAGGCAGTGTGGATGCACCCAGGCAAATGGCGCAAATCAATTTCACATATTTTGGTCTTGCTCAGTGTACATTTTTGGGAGGTCAATCAGATTTTCCAATGGCTATACCCCACGGGATTTGCATTTACTGTAGCTTTGGTACTTAATATTGCAATTACGGATTTTACAACTACTGATAAATATAATTTTAACTTCCTATTACTGCCTGTAGGAAAGACATTACAAGGAAGTGTCTCTAATTAGAATTGATAGATGTAATAGATTACTGGAATGGCATTGTAATAAAATCGGAAAAACTGACAAGATATGTCAACGGTGTGAGGCATCAAAGTGGCCATCATATTAGTCATAAAATTTATTTGTAAAATTGTGTAACGGTTAAGTATAAAATCCATGAGCTTTGGCTTGAGGATAGAACGGCAAGTAGAAAATGAACTTTTTCACATAGCCACTTCCAATATGGCTGAAATGTCAATAGTTTGCCACTGTCACAATTTGGATTGTAAATGGCATAGATGGTGAAAGGTGCTATAGACTTGATTTTGATAGTAGATCAAAATCAAGTAAAGAGATTCCGCAGAGTAATGGTTTGTGGAATCATTAAGATAACTAGTCTATTACTTGAGCGGTAAAAGTAGTGTTAAGACTTTTTCATCATTTGTGCACTGTGTGTGCGACTGTCTGTGTCAGCAATCAACAATATAAATATTTTGTTCAGTCATTAGAGTACATAACACAAAACACATACCTGGATGTATTAAGACAAAAGCAGTACCATAGTTCCAGTTTCTGGGCTTAACATATTGTCCAACAAATTGAAACTATTACTTTGACATTTGTATTATATTGAAAATGTTTTATGAGCAGCTGACTAAAATAACACGTCGGCAAGGTATGGCAGGTACATTTCTAGAATAAATCACACAAGCTACTGAAAGTCCTTTTCACAAGGTGCTATGACAAGACGATTTCTATAAATGTCAATCATTTTTTTTTATTTAAGTATCATATAGAAGATAGAAAAAAAAATATTTTTAAGTATTTCAGCAACCGTTACAATGTTTGAATTATTGTTTTTTTTTTTTTTTTTATCATGCAAAACACTTCCTTTTTCTTATCTTACAAGCAGTATCATTGTAATCAAATGCCTGAACTTCAGCGAGATGTCAGACAACTGGCTGAAAAGAAAAATCACTTAAATGTTCAACTCAACATTTTGATCCTCAGGGTTGGTTTTGTAGGTCGAGTTTATTGTTTCTGATTCACTCAGATTAAACACATACAAATTTAACTCAGGCCCATCTTGCACCACTGCAGATTGCTGATGATTTATAGGATACTTACAGTATTCTGCTTCCCTAGATTGATCTCAATTTAAACACTCATTTAATGGTGTTTCTGGATTTCCTATCTGTTAAATATTGATTAAGCTTTCAAGGTCTTTTATCATCGCTGCGTTGCCGCTTCACCCTTTGGAAAATTCACACAATCCTATGTATACTCATACTGATGATCAAGAAAAAAATGTTCATAGCCTCACCAAATCTAATGTTAAAAAGTTGATGTGTGAAAATGACACAGGAAAGTGGGAAATGTGTTGAGTTGTTTTGGGGTTGAGGCCAAATAACCACTTTGCTCCAATTTCATCTGTTTAAGATGCTAAACTTCCTCAGATTTTAAAGTCAAATCTCAGATAATTTTCCTACTCTCCTGTGGTCATTTAACACTTCCAGAAAGTTTCAGGTCAATATTTTTTTCTTAAGGTACTGGGTTGCTATGAACATTTGAGAGATGAATGTGCCAAATAGTTCAATGCGTTTTTACGTCAAAGGGTTATGGTTAGGGTTAGGGTTTCAACTTGGCAACAATCAAAGTGCTGCAACCTTGTCAAATGTATGATCACACAAACGGACACAAGCACCTCCCTCTTTGGGCTACTATCATATTAAATAGTGATAACTATGTATTAAATACCATTTTAAAGGGACATTTTTTTCAGCAACATAACCCTAGACAGACAGATAGATAGATGGGTATGTATTATTTTTATGACAATAATGTTTACTGCCTGTGCAAGGGAAGGATCAGATATTATTTTCTTAGGAGGTTCAGATCGCTCATGTGCGGCAAGATGCTTAGTCTACTAATTTACCTAGTCTTGTGTGTTATATCAGATTACATTTGAATTTCAAATTGATTAGAACTGTAGACGATATAACTTACACTGGAGCATAGAGATGTTTACTGGATGTCATGATTTGTGTAGATTTAATCAGTAATTATTATTGTAGAGAGGAGTGAGAAAAATCACTAATAATTAATGCATATTTATAGAAGAGTTTCATGAGTTGTGAGTTAAGCATCCTGCAGTTGGGATAAAATGATCAGAACGAAAATAGTTGACTGTTTCTGGAACTTTTGTTAGGCTATACCTCCCAATCGTATTAGTGAGAAATTTCTGAACTCAATTGCAAACAGCAAGCTGGGTCAAGTCAAAGAGAGCCAAAAGTCAGAAAGCAACAGTTTATATGTTTTCATTATAGTAGATCCCAACATCAATATCCTACTGTGGCCATGTCACTTCAGTTTTATTTTCGCACAAAGCTCTCTGACTTAAGACGTTTTAAGCCAATAAATGCTGGCATGAATTGGAATGGACATTGTTTGAAGGTGCTGATAGGGTCAGTTTCCCAATTTGTTATATATTTACTGAAAATGAAAACTGAAAATGATTTGTGTGTGTGTCTGTTTGTGTGTGTGGGGCAGGAGTGGTCTTAAGAAAACAGCAATCCTACTGAGAGTCACATTTGGATGTTGTGAGATCATGAGATAGATTGTTCTGTCACTGGGTTTTGTTCTTCCAATTCCCCGGAAACACGCACCTCCCTCCTCATAGGGACAGGCAGGCTCTGTTTGAACAAACTCAAGCGTGTCATGTGTTATGTGTGTGTGTTTGTATGTATGTATGTATGTATGTATGTGTCTGTCGACGAGCCGGCCCCTACGTGCCTACACTCAGGCATCTGCTTAATGTCCAGCAAATGAGTGGAATAACATAATTGATCATTATGTAAACAGACTCACTTCTGGGTATTTGTCCAGCTCATTATTTACATTGTCTATCATGTTCTCTGTGGATAAACTGCAAAGAAAAATAAAAAGCTAGAGCAGTTAAGAAATGCATTGACCACAGCTAAGGAGTGTATAAACTATGCTTCCCAAAAACAGAAAAAAATAATAATATCAAGTGAGATATAAGTGATTAACAGAACATTTAAATTCTTCTCCTTTAGATGGCTGATGAAGAAAAAAAATGTTCGTCTTTTGCCATTTATATACAGGAGATTGTCGATTTGGGAGTAAATTGAGATGAGATCATAGCTTTTCTGTTCTATTTTTGAGAAAATTTGGTGGTGCGCCATGAGAATTTTTTTCTTTTGAATGGGTGTTTTGTTTAGGTAAAAGTCAGGAAACTGCTTAGCATTATCATGCTGACATCGGCATGATAATGTAGAGTGCTGCAAATAATGTTCATTTTAATGTCTATCAAGCCATCTAAATGGGAGTTTTAAAGAGACAAGTGATGTCTATGTCAATTCTTCATTTTAACAGGAGCTCAGGCTTTCTATTTGTCTTCCCTACAGCTGGAAGACACACTGTGTGGTCTGACTGAAATGTAGCTAATCTAGAAGAGAGCCTGGCGGCCATGCACCAGAGATACCCAGCTGTATTATTACACAAGAGCAGAAACCAAAATAGCAACCGACACCATCCACATCAACAATCATAAGGAGGAGAGATCACAATGTTAACTACTACAAATATTTAAATCCGCTGGTTTCAAGGTTGTGAGACACTTTTCCTCAACTAGCCAAATGATGTGTTATTCTAGAAGATCGAGTTGAACAGCACAGCCAAGGATAACAACATATTTTATTACAACCAACAGTGACCTTCGGTTGGAAACTTGACATTGCTTCAGGGGTTAACTATGAAAAGTATATATTGCCAGACTCTCACAGTCTACATGACAGTGAGGCACATCTGCCTGGGATGCAACCCATCAAAACGAAGGACATTCCCAAGTTGTTTATTCAAGTGGTAGAGAATGAGGCAATGGGGAATTAAGAAGAATAAGGTGACTTCTTTTTGACTGATTAACCTCGTTCTGCCTTGCTTCGCAAAGGCATTTCCCTCTGGCTTTGGAAATTTGAATCTTTCTCAAGTAGAGGAATCTTTGCAAGTGAATTTGATTTGCTTGTTGCACCTGATGTATAGGTAACATACAACTAGGAATGAACCGATAATGGGCATAGCGGGTATTTTGATTTCATGGAGGATTCAAAATGTTCTTTACATTTGAAGGACAAATGAATGTTTGTCAGTTTATAAGTGCTTTGCAAATGGCTGGCATCCACTCCAGTATGTACCCCACCACTCACTTTGTCTGAATGTATTAAAATCATATTACAATGTAAAAAGCAGTTTTAAAGGTCAGTAAGTAATGTACTTTTTCTGAATGTACCTGAAGTTTATACTCCATGTGATTGTGTTAGTGTTATGGGCCAGTTGTTCTGGTGAGCATTTTGTAATTTGTTTCATTGTTTTATATACTGTACGTGTCACTGGCAGCAAACCACGAGTCATTGATTGGGGGAGGAGGGGGATCTTTTTAAGGACACCTATGTATTGCATCTGAATTGTGTACTTTCATGCCAATAAATTAAATGATATTAATGTATTTCAAAGAAGCCACTTTTAATTCTGTTCTAATATATTCAACCAATATATTGTACAATTAGCCAAAGAAAAATAGAAAGGAATAAATTTGGAGGCATATAAATTATTTAGACCTACTGAGCATGGATGTTTAAAGTGCACTCCATAGAGCACAATTATTGTCTGTACTCAGCCAAGTATGCTTATTGAAGGTGCACCAAGAGACAATATTCTATGCCGCATCACTTTCAATACAGATCTTCCTGGTTGTGTCATTGTCTGTTTATTACCACCCTCCTAAGAGACTCGGAATGCAGCAATGTGGGATCTTCTTTTGTAATGCTAGCACTTTCTCTCCCTCTCTCCTTCTCTCACTCCATCTCTCGATGGTCTAATTAACATAGCTATTGTGCATTTAATTGGTGGGTGATGGACATATATATTCCTTTCCTTCAGCGTTAAAAATAAACATGTTCTATTTTTTGGAAAGATTCAAAAAAAAAAAACTGAAGAATCGATGGTTATTTACACATTTTAATAGGTTAAAGATAACTGCAACATGAAACAATTGTGAGTTTCCAAAAGATTGCATATTCCAATTAAAGTTCATGTTATTTCCGAAAATAATCATGCAATGCGGAACATTATAACAAAACATAATGAATCAATTCTTTTTTTTTTTTTTCATTTTGAATACGAATCAAATTGTTGCTAAGAATATGATTATCCGCTTAACATTACAATTACTGTAGGTTGTGCTATGGTAACAGATAGGCACCAGATGGGGGCTTAATATGATGGCCAGATTTTAGGTCCTGGTTGTGCTGTGGGGCCGAATGTTATTTTTGGAGAAAAAGGTAATAAAGATTGTTTGAAAAAAAACAAAAACAAAAAAAAAAAACATTGTATCAGTACAAGAATACGGCCCAACAGCAAAGATATGCCTTAGTTCAAAAAAACAGCAAGAGACAAAAATAGGCAGCATTCAGTGTATGTAACGACATACTGTATATATATATATATATATATATATATATATATATATATATATATATATATATACACACAACATATAAAGTCCTATATAATACATATTTATAGGCATTCCTATCAGAATTTAGCTTTCAAAATGACCAAACTGGAGGTTGAGGAGCATCCTAATTACATCCTAAGTGATTATTTACCACCTCAGTAGTTCCTTTGTACTTAAAGCTAGGAAATGTATAAGCTGCTTACGCAAACTTTAGTAGTAAAACTAAAATACAGAAGAAGGGAGTAGGCCTTTTTGCTGAGTATTTTGGATGTCAAGAATGGTGTTACTTCATTCATGATTTTGCAAAGCGGCAGCCCAATTTATTGCTGTCTCCTCTAGCCTGAGGCACAAACATCTCAATCTAGAAATGGTCATGGTCTGGAACAAAACAAATAAGACAGACCTGCCTATTCTCTGAAGGATGCACAAATTTGCCGCTATGGTCTGGAATTGGCTTTGACCCACTATCAGTCTAACCTTTTGGAGGCAATGACGTGTTCACATTTTAACATTTTCTCTTTTTAAAAGAGATTAATCACCTTGAACATTGAATTTCTCACATGAGAACAAAAAGACCAATACGTATAGTAGTGAGTTGTGAAGCAGATTTCATCCATTGAGTCAGCTTCTCAGGCAATGAAGGACAACACTAGGAAAGCCAAGAATATATTGGATGTCGGGCTTGACAGTTCAACATAGACATTTAAGTGATTAAAAAATGAATTAAAGTGATGAACAAAAATATTGGCCCTGTACACAGTCGCATGGCTTTCTGCAATAAAATGGATAGAAGAATACAGAAAAACGGACCGAAGAATACTGACAGAGGCATTGTGTATATGTCAATGAAATATTCATTGAAACTACTCAGAAGTCTGAAGGGCACAAACAGCATCTTTGCAGAGCAACAGAGTGCTCCCACAGAGCAACAGAGAAAGTAAAATGAGATAAGAAAGAGAATATGCAAAACTGTATTTGTAGAATGCAATAACAAGATGAAAGAAGGCAGACATCTATTTAAGGTAACACAATCATTAAAAAGGCTTCTGCAATGCTTGTTAAAACCCCACAATCAACCACTTTTGATTATGATAAAGACAGTATCATAATTGGTCCACTTATGGTTTAAAGGAGATATTATAAATCATTTTTACAATTTAAAGGTTGTCAGGTGTCTTAGTAGCATGTTTTTTTTTTTTGCATCCATGTGCCAAGTGACACTGTTTGAAACATGATTATTAGACTTCCACAGAAACTTATTTTTTGTAGAACTCATCCGATTTTCAGCAATTTTAGTGCGCTGGGGAAGTGGCCATTCCAACCAAATTCAGAATTCTGACAGACTGTTACTTTGTTAAAAAAAAAAAAACAAGCTTGTCATATTGCTTATGCAAGTAAGCCAAGATGAGCTAACCGAGCCCCTATAATACTAAGTGTTAATATGAACCTATGGCGAGTCTGACTAATTCCACTGACAAAACAGTAAGCAGAATCTCAGCAGCTTGTGTATTTTGGCCAGTGTTTGGCCACCTCTTTCTTCACTTTGCTTGGTGGCAAATGTAGGAGGCAGTCAACCGCAGCCAGCTGCAGCTTGTTGTTTGCTTCTTTTTGCGATGGCTGAACCCAGTGTGGAAAAAAGCTGTACGTGGTGCTTGGACACATTCAACCCCCAAAATATAACCCCCACCCCCCACCCGCCCCCACACATCCACCGCATCAAAAACTTGAGTCAAGTAAGCGTCACTAATCAGAAAATAACAATACAGTCAGTGTCCGAGGAACTCGTGCATGGTTTTTATGTAATTATTATATTACATATACGTGGATAGAATAGTGCATACAGTACTTGAATTCGGGATACGGTTTCTTTATATTTTTTTAAATTATGTTGTATTCTGTTTTCATACAATAGGGTACACATATTCCCCAATAAAAACGTCATCAATACTGTAATACCCCAAATATAAGACACAGTTTTTTCCCCAAAATGAAGGTTAAAAGTATAGGTGTGTCCTACAAATGGTAATATAAGGATTAGATTTGTTTTTATTCCACACCATTCAAGGAAGATTGTTCTGTCAGCCGAGTTTTGACGCACAGAGGCACATTGTTATATCGGAAGTATACTTACTGAGAATAATTATCGTAACAGGAGAGCCAAGAGGACGGTCGTCAGTCTAACCCTAACCCTAAGAGCAGCTCGTGTTAGCTGAGGTTGTTGCGGCATTATTTTTGATAAAAGATGGCGCAGATATAACTAAAAAGGAAAGTTTATCATGTTGAAGAACACGGAAAGGTATTCCATTTGACTCGTTTATTAATTGTGGTCTCTCGGCATATAAACACAATCATAAATTTGGTGTAAGGGTTGTTTTTTTTAGGGCATATTAAACATAGTAAATGGCATTTCAATCAATGTGAAATGCAAATTAATCGAGTTTCAAACTGGATAATGGAATAAATTACTGTCAATTTAGAATTCAAGGTATCATGAATCTGGTTGTTTAATTTCACACATAATGGGTCCAAAGGCATTACACCGAATAAAAGATTAGTATAAACGGTCAATTTTTCATTTCAAATCCACAAGATATTGTAATGTTCTTGTTTCTAATGTTGTCCCTTAGGCCCGAAGTTCTTCTACTGCTTCGCCAAAAGCTGCAGCACCAACGACAAGGACCCACAAAGCAGACGACTTAATGTTAAACCCAAAGATCTGGATCAAAAGATTTCTTCTCCCTCTCAAACAGTACTGAAGCAGGCTTTGGAAGAGCTTAGTGCGGTTACGTTAAAGAAGACACGCAAATCCATTTCTGTGCTCATATACTTCTATTCCCTTTATAATGTATATGAATTCAGAGTATGGATGGATGGATGGATGGATCATTTTTTCCAAATTTTACAATATACTTTCAAATAGGAAATCAAATAAATATGCACTATGTGTGCATAAGACAAATGCATGTCTAACCAAACATTCAAGTGAGTAATGTATTATCACAATTGAACAGGGGCGTATAAAGAGATTTAATTGTAATTTCAATAGTCATTTCATAGCTGATAAGGACTGACATTGTGAACATGTTTACAAACAACTTTCCTGAGGCTATGTTTTTCTGTAGATTATAGTTGCCGCTCTTGAGAGTAGCCAAAAATAAAACCAGCCTTCTCAAAGCTGCATGAGGACATGCACGCACGAGAGACCCTCAGAGTAATAACATTTGTAAGCATCTTTCCTTATCCTTATTTTTTGTTTGTGTAGCTAGCTTGATGAGAAAATGTGTGTCGATCTACATTGTTGAGACTTGAAGGTGAGAGGGGCAGGTCCTCATTATATCATCTGAAAGTAAGAGTTTTGCATCTTTGTAGGCAAATTATTACTGTGAATACATAATTCGACTGTGAATACATGAATTGAAGCTTTCTTTTTGACTTTTTTTTTGAGAGCAGCAAATGAAAGAGACTTTTGTGAAACGTCTGCATTTCCCAATATCTTTGTGTAGACACTTATTCTAGAGAATGACCGAATACATCAAGGGTGGGTGATGCCAAGGGGGGCGCGAATGACCCCAGAAAGAAGGAATTGTTTTTGTGTCGTGAAGTGTAGTTGTGATCAAATAAGCATGGGCATCTTTCATGCGATTTGTTTTTTTCTGCTTAGACAAACCTTTAACCTGTATAAATGCTGTAAAAAAAAAAAAAAGTAGTTGAAAGCTGTTTTTAATTGCTTTTTCCTTTTGTCAATGTTAAAAGGGATACAATTTTAGGTATAATTATAAAATTTCTGGACACAAGGATATAGCAAAAATTTACAAAGATGATATTTATTCTGTTTTGCTAATAGTTAAACATTGCCCATACATTTGATTCTAAAATTAAGGGGAATTATGGTAATAGATCATTGTTGCGCAAGGTATCTTTACTTTGATCGAGAAGTGTAGAAATAAAGTCTAGTTTTATGTATCTGATTTCAGCATAACAAATGATCAAATGTGTTTATGTTGAAACATTTGTCAAATTTAAATCAGATATAGTATAGATATATATGAAATCTCTTTTGTTGACTGTCGCTGGAAAGTTTATCATCTTGTTTTCATCAGAAAGGAGATTTAACTTCATTTGCTCAGACAAAAATGAAAAATGTCAGATAGTCATTCTGTACTTGAATACAAGAAGTCGGAAACACTTAGTTGTCGCTTTTACAAAGAATCTCAGTGGATAGGTGTATACCTACTGCACCTAACAGGGTTACAGTAAATATACTGTACAGAGATGTAATCGTGTCATTGTGACATTCATCACAGGATCACAGCAATCTATCTTATGAAGAGCTTAGCTTCCATGCTCTTTGTCAGTCTGCACCTCTTTGCCCGGTTTTTATTATGGAAGACACTTTGAGGCTGAGATGCGATGAGTTACATTTGAGTGGCAATCAAACCAAACAATCTGCAGTATTTGCAGAAGCCAGACAATCTTAAATAGGTTTCAGGCTCAACTCTTGTAACATCTTCTCAGACAATTTCTGTCCAGAATGTCCCCACATTCTATTAGACACTTGCTTTATGTCTCCAATGACTCTTTGTCTGCCTCTCCTCATCCAACCTTCCATCTTCACTCAATACTGCGGTCTCTTGAAAAATCCGTTGTACTGATTTCCATGGACAAGCAGCGTGCCCTTCCATTAGCACATGTTTTCAGCAATTACAATCGCACATTTAGAATGTACTTAGACGCAAATCTCAGACTTCATTTTCTGAGGCCTTTTACCAACAGGCTCTCTTAAATGTGATTATGATGTATTTATTAATTAGTATATAGATTTTTAATTTCAATGCAAAATTGCAAGCCGGTCTCCTGACCAAGATTTCTAGACTAAATAAGAAAAAGAAATTCTAAATATTTATGAAACATGCAAAGGGAGACAGCGATTTCTTGTTTTGAACGTGGGTTAGTGTTTTGTTACTGAGGAAATGGTTTGACAAGTCGTTCATTGTCTATATTAGTTGTAGGAACAGAGGAATATGGCAAGAGAACATTTGGGGAAACATTTGTGAGATTTGTAGGGCTGCCTAAATTTGACATTGGTATGCACACACTTTCCTGGATATATGTGTTTATTTGCACGGCACATCTAAACAAAAGAGTGAGCGGGAAGGCCACTTCAGCCCGACAAAGGTCACATTTCCTAGCGCAGGAAAACTGCTTCCTGGCCAGCCAGAGCAGCCCACCAAGGAATATGGAATATGGAATATGGAATATGAATCATGACGCAACTCTTTTTTTCAAGGTTTCCAATTAATTTGACATTTCTTAATTCCATACTTTTTCCAGACTCTAATTTTCAGACTTCTTGGCAAAAAGATAAAAATAAAAAACTGACATTTGCAGATAGTAGTTACCTCTACAAAGTCCATCAATTGTATTGTACATGAGCATTACCCCTATCGTGGTTACTTGCAAAGAAATAATGAAACTTTATGTATTCAAAATGGTAAGTGTTGCTAAAATACGTACTTTTACCATGCAATGTCTGACGCAGCGATTAGGAAGTTATCCCAATCCAGTAACTTTATGAGGAATGTAAACACTATTAGGTAATTTATTAACAAAGCATTTCTTGAATAACAACCACAGGTTTGACAATAAGGTTTGTTTTTAGTAAAACACACTGTATATTCATGATGTTTGTAAGTGGATGTTGATACAAGTCTGCCAATTGTCATACTGTTGCATTATGCTGACTGGATGGCAGCAAACAATTTTCACAGAGTATTTGAAATATCAAGAGTGAGGTTTTCAGTTCATATTTGTCAGTTTTTGTTGCAGTAACTCAATTGGTATTTTGAATGGCAAAGTGTTTCTTTTACTCTCCTTGTCTGTGCATTGGTTTTAATCGGCCATCATAAGTGTTGTCATCACCAAATAAAGCAAATAATGAAATTAATCATTACTGTTTTAAAACAGTGGGTAAACATTTTTTTTCACTGCAGAGTATTTAAAATGAGCTGTTGAAAACTAGATTCATTTTTATTTTTTTAATTTTCACACTTTTCTGGGATGGAAATGTATTAAATCAAATTATTTACTTGTGTAGGAACTTTGCTATTAAAACGTTTCCTGTTATGCAAATTATATCAATCTGACAGAGCGGTTACTAGTAAATATCGAAATGTATTCCAGTATTGTCTATTATTTGTTTCCTTTATTTACATATCAAGACGCACCACTTTAAAAATCCAATTTCCTATTTGGAAGCAGGAAAAACAACCACTTTGAGAAATGCTAAAAACAAAACACAGCTTTTAACCATTCCCCACTTAGAGGAAGAAAATTCCTTCGCCTGCACAAAAGAAAACTCCAAACTAAATAAATTACAGTAAGCAAAGTGCTACCATTAATCAACTGACCTCGCAATACAGAATGAGTGCTTGGCTGTAATTTGTCTATAGCCTTTGCATTTCATATTCACGTTCACATTCTGGAGGCACTTCTCAGGTCTCCAAGAAATAAAACTGACTATTAGTGGAGCAGTCAGTCAGTGAGTGCACCTGCAGAGAGGCAAGGAACATTATCAACCCCCCAAGTGTATGAAGTGCCAGTTCATCAACAGGAGAGCACACAGGAATATTAAGGAAGGGTTCTCAGAGTTGCAATCAAAGTGCAACAACTAAATTTGAATAACTTTCAGTTTGATGCGCCGAGAGTAGGTTTATATTTTAGTCAAAGAAAAACACTGCAGTTTGCAGTTATAGGGGTGTCTGTCATTTTTGTTTTGCTGAGCTCATGGCCAGCTGGATAACTAAAATTAAACATGAAAACAAAAATTGCAAGCTTGTAGTAGCCTGTAGCGCAAAGAATGATGATTTGGGGATTTTAAAAAAAAGGGAACGATGCTTTGTGAAAAACTAATTTCTTTATGGATTTTTTTGTTTAATATATAGAAATGTATCTTTGTACCGTTGTGTGTTGCAATGGTTTCGTCCCGTGGCAGTGCATCAAATGTACAGATGATGCACACCGTGTACCATTTATCACTCGTATTCTTTGTTTCTATAAACCATTACCCACCGAGATAAACATTGCATCCCTGTACACTTAATGATTTGTCATTACTTACAGTGAGAAGGTTCTGTTGGGTAAAAAGGTGGGGTGCAGTGTCTCCATCAGGTCCACATCATCACACACAACTTTGACCCGGACGTGCTGCCTGCTCAGATCTTTGGACCTCTCGGCCGAACACTGACAGCTGTCCACAATCAGATCAGGACAGTTTCTATTGGCCACGTTGGACTCCCACAGCCCCAGCATGAAACCCAGTAAAGTCAAAATCCTCATGATGCACCGTGCTTATTTGTTCTCGCTCTCATCTGTCAAGTGATGTCCTCCCAGCTTGTAGTCCAGGTCGAAAGCATTTCACATGGGCGCACTTTCAAGTCCAGCCTGTGGAGCCGCGATCCAGCTCTCACGCCGTCATGTCCACAAGCAGCAAATTAGTGACGCTAGTTTTTTCAAGCGTAATTCGGCAAAAGCATGGCACAATTCTATTCCATTCTTCCCGTCTCCAAAGTTTAATGTTCCCTTGTGCCGCGCCATGCGTATTTTGAAAGACGCGCTCCAAAAGTCTAGACAAACTTTGCCGCCACGCTAACCCTCACAATTTAATGATACATTTGAAGTCAAAAAAGCCTCTCTAATTATCCTCCAAAATGTTTTGTCAGGGCTCCTACCAACTGCTGTCGCCAGTCCTGGATTTGATGCCGTCAGTGTCCACAAAGTCCCTCCCATCAAGTTTACCGGGCTTCAACGTGGGTTTTAAACTTTTTCCTAATCGAGAAGTCACATGACACGTCATCTGTCGACGAATAGAAGTGATCGGACTGTTTTCCTTAAATTTAAAGGCAAAACCAAGTGAATTAATTTCTCTAAAACAATATGCTCTGTGCTGCCCCACTATTCTAACAACAGATCAAGAGATTATGGATTAAAATAAAAATCTGTGGAAGATTAATTAAACAGATTAACGGACCCACTTTCATCCATGTTCGATATGAAATGGATGTGATTGAAGCCAAAGGACATTTTACTTTGCTACTGTTACTGGCAATTTTATTGTCTTGATTTTTTTTTTTTTTTTTTTTTTGATTTGATGACAACAAATTTTATCAGTGCGTGTCACAAACAGAAACTTTGTATAGAGTAAAACCTTTATGTGGAGTAAAGAGAACTCAACTTTAGTTATATAGCTCTTTCAGTCAGTGATTGCCACACATAAAGTGCTGGAAACTACTTGTGGTGAAATGGTCGTAGTAAATAAATACAGATAATATAATGTTAAAATCAAAAATTAAAACAAGCAGACACACTTGCAGGGCACACAGGGACAAACACCCTTAAGGACAATTTCGTATTCAATATACCTACCATGTATGTTTTGGGGAATGTGAAGGAAACCAGTGCCCAGAGAAAACCCTCAGGCAGAGGGAGAACATGCAAACTCCACACAAGAAGGCTAGATTCATAACCCATGAATTTTGTATGTGAGGCAGACATGCTAACCATTCTTTCACAGTGGCGTCTATATATATAAACTGTAAAGCCTATGGGTTCAACTGTTTTAAGTAAACTGCTCAGAGTTTTATTTCAATAAACCTGTAGGAATATGGACATTATATATTCTTAGTAGTAAAAGCACAAATCGATGGAGCGCTTCTGGTTATAACGCATGGGAGGAAATAATAATTATTGATAATCTGTAACCCACCCTGTCTTTCTTGTGTGGTTTGCATGTTCTCCCTGTGCTCGAGGGTCTTCTCCGGGCACTCCAGTCTCTTACCACCTTCCAAAAAGCATGCATGGTAGATGTATTTGACACTCCAAATTGCCCTTAGCTGTGATTGTAAGTGTTAATTGTTGTCTCTATGGGCCCTGCAATTGGCTGGCAACCAGTCCAGGGTGTCTCTCCCCTACTGCCTGAAGATGGCTGGGATAGGCATCAGCAAGCCAGCTGCCCTAGTGAGGATAAATGGCTGAAAATAGACAGATGGATAATATGTATACTCAGAGAGTACCCTCAGATACGGGTACAGATTAGTAAATTGAGGGTACCGTTTAGCAAACAGAGGGTATGTAATACTAAATTGAGAGTACACCTTAATGAACTGTCCATTCGGACACAAAAAAGTTGCAAACACAATTATTTACAAGAGCTGTTTCATAGTTTTAATATTTTTAATCTCCCGTGTTGACAAATGAGCTCTGCAAGCATATATGCATGCAGCCATTGAAAATGTAATCATATCCTGTTCATTTTTCAAAGAGCAAAACCATAATGCTTTCCACCTATTGCATCTAATGTCAAAATAGTACACACTGATGCCTGGTTTTGCTATGTCCGGGCATGGTAAGTGAAGGTGTGGAAGGTAGTGGAGCAAAATGCAAAAAGCTAGAAGCAAGTTGATCCCCAAAAACAATATATTAAAAAGAAAAATGACCAAAATAACCAAGGTAGCAGACAAAGTAAAAACCAAAAACTTCAGAAATTAACTTACTACTAACATTTGACACACAGACAGAGGAAAATAGAGGAATATTATTTATGAAAGACAACTGTCAAAAGCGACAATGGGACAACAACCATTAGTCAAAGACAATGACCCTACAACTAACCGAAACCAAACTGGCAAATAAATGAACTCCAAACTAACTAGGAAACACTAAACAGTTGGACAGAAACAAAAGACGGGGTTGCTGTTTGGACGACACACGGAGGGCAGATACGTGCATAGAGGTTGAAATAAATCTCGCTAATATGGACTGACACAAGGGAAAACAAACCAGGAAAGCAGAACACGAACTCCAAAACAGAAATGAACAGAAGCCCCAATGTTAACACATGACCCCAAAAAAACAACAAAAAAAAAGAAACAACAGAACATGACAGGTTGGGTTCCTAACCTATGTACCTATGTTGGCTGCCACTAGTCTCATCTTGTAATACTGGTCAAAGAAAACTTGACTCCATGATTCTTGGGTTTTAATTTCTTTGGGTTCATTACAATATTGTTCAAAAGCTGCAAATGAAAACGAGACATTGCATTTTGTGCCCAAAAACCAGGCATTGAGATTTGGAATGGAACAACATTTTGTAGCCTTTTTTGATAGTGATACACAATGACTTGACAGGAGTCATTAACCTGGCAAAGATTGTTCTGTGAGCAAATGAAGGTATAGCTGAAAGATATTTATTATTATGATGATAATGATGATTATTATTATTAGTGCATTCCTTTTGCTATCATGAGAGGAAATTAAACCGTACAATACTATGGATGATTTTTTTTTCTATTCCTGAATTGAATTCCTGAGGTTAAGATGATTAAACGCCGTTTATGCGTGAGAATTTCTGCCTCATTATCTACATGGCTAGGATCGAAGAACAAAAGATAATTTGAGGCCACTCCCATTGACCTGGCAAAAGCAGTGCATGTTCTCAATTCGTCTGTCTGATGGGCAAAAACACACTCGATTCTCCTGACATGGGTAAGCTACACAGGGAAGAACACATCCTGTCCCATGTGTTTATCCACACATGGAGGCCTGCTTCCCTCCCCATTGTGCTCGCCTGATACCTCCCACGGCTGCCACTCACGCATGTTTTCACAGATGTAGTTGCCTCGTCGAAAGTGCACATAGGGATCTTCCAAGGGGGGCCAATAGGAAAAGTCACCTGGTGTGTCTGCAATCACAGTTTTTGGTGATCCATCTTGTAGTCTTTCCTTGGTTGTGATTTAAAGCTGTTCAATGAGATGCTTGAGTCTTTACAGACAAGAGGTAGCATTATGATGAACCCTTTTGGGTGGCTAATTGTAAGTCGTTTTTGACGGTGTAACTTTGAAATTTGGAGATATTGTCAATTCAAATTACTTTCTGTGCTATAGGTAAGTCAGTAATGTCCAAGCCCGGTCCTGGAGGGTCACCATCCTACGTGTTTTTTATTTTTTCGTCCTCCAATGCAGCTGATTCAAATGATCAGAATTGTTATCAGGCTTCCGCTGAACTTGCTGATGAGCTGATCATTTGAATCAGGTGTGTTGAGAAGACAAAAACCTGAAAAACATGCAGGAGAGCGGCCCTCCAGGACCGGATTTGGACTTGCCTGATGTAAGTGATGTCATCTGGTTTTGAAATGGTGCATTGCAGTACAAAAATAAAGATGGGTGGATGGTGAATGTGAATTCCAGGGAGAATAGAAATAGCATCACCCAAAGTTAATTGGAGATCCAAATAAATAAATAGAAATCATCAACATGAAACATTTCAGCAACAATATTCCATACCATGGGATTAGATTTTAAAGAACACCTTGTGCATTAATATTTCAAGATAAGAGTTCATTTGGGTGTAGTGGTGGAATAGTCAGTTCTCCTGCAGCAATAGAAAAAAAAAAGTTTTTCTCTGCAGAACATGTTTTCACTGATGCTCATTAATGTTAACGTATGTTCATTACTACTTGCTGACAGGAATGAATAAACTAAGGCCAGCAGCAATCACACCTCTCACTAGGTATTTACCTGTTCTACTTGTCAAGGCCACAAGCAGATGACAATTTTCCTTTTTTTCCCTTTTACTCTGTGCCCGGTGGGAAAAAAAGCTCTCTTCATTTCAAATGAGAATGCTTTGTGTTTGTACAATGTGCTGCAGAGAATGTGCAACAGAGAATGAGAGGTTTAGCTTCCAGCAAATCTGACAGGTGGTCTCAGCAAACATCAACAATGGTGTGAAAATGTAAAATTATATTACAATGCTCTTTTGAAAAGAAAATTACCCGAGGAAGACAAAATGTGTCATCCCTGCATGAATATGTCACCAAGATTCCTCTTTGAACTTGTTTGATATTTTATGAAAGCAATGCATTACTTAAACGATTCATTGGGTGAGGGCAGAACGGGGGGGGGGGGGGGGGGGGGGCATCCACTCCAAATCGTCTGGAGATGGTCTTCAGTCATCAACTCATCAATAATTAACAAAAGGTTTGAAGAACCTAGATACAGCATTAAAAAAACAGTTTATTATGTTTCTGCGCATGTTTACTGTGTAAATTCAACAAAGATAACAATGTGTTGAACTTACTACATTTTTTATCTCAATCTTGTGGATATTTCATGAAATAAAGGGACACTGTGATTTTGTGATAAATGTTTTGTTCGCACAAGAACATAAACTGATACAGTCTAATGTTTCTACACTCACTCACACAGTCGTTAAAGAGCCAGCAAAGCCACAAAATGTCATATACTCCATTTGATCCATCACAGATAAGATGTGTAAAGAAGCCTACACAATTTGAATGTATCAAAAATGCCAAGTGTTCAAAATAGTGATGCAAAATGACAAAAGTGCCTGCCTCCAAACTCCAGGATTGTGCTAGTGTGTCCTCTAAAGTCGACCTTCAGCTGTCCATCAGGTATGTGCCTGCTTCAGGCTCTCCCCTTCTGAGCGATGCACACAATCTCACGGGCTTCAGAGAAGCAAGGCTGACACAGTTTTACCCTTCTTTGGCTCCATCAAAATTCATTGTCAGAATTGTGGCAGACTGATGCACTCCTGACACAGCAATGGACACAAATGCAATGATTGGATGTGGTTTTTTTTTTTTTTTTAATTAACAGTTTGCATGCAAACAACAAGCAGAAAAAAGAAAGAGCAAAAATCTTTTTAATGAGCATATTGTGTTGCTTCTTCTGAGCATATTGTGTTGCTTCTTCTGATATTAAATTAGATCATTTTAAAGAAAGATGCATTATTAAAATGGTTTAATCAAAACAGCCCGTAGGGGTAGCTTGCATGTGAACTCTCAATCTAACTGTCGTAAACTTAGAATAGAAAGGGCTAACAGGCAGGAGTCACTTCCCTGGTCTATCATGCCCATTTTAGTAGAATAATTGCTACTTGTTCTCATGGAAGGTCACCTCAGTCAGAGCTGCTGCCCTCATGACAGATATTTCATGCCTGTTGGCACAGCTCTCTATTAAAAAGGCCAGTTTTGGTTGATCCTGCAGACCTCTTACGTTGCCTTAAGAAGCTTGGTGGCAGACTGAGGTTTGAGTCTATCGTTCTTCCAAACAGTCAAGTTAGGGAGTTCCTTATTTAACCTCCCCCTAATTCATACCCACTCATCCGCATCATGGCCTTCACAGAGAAACGTCTCTTTTCAATCGCCCGCATCAAAAAAGAAATCTTGGAGGAAATAAAGAAAGCACATGTCGCTCACCACACAAACCTCAAGTTTAACCACTCCTATATTCTGGCATAAGGACCAAGGTCCGCTCACTTTTTAGATTAAAACATTTTCTTGGACATTTCATGGTCACAAACGAGGTGGTGATCTTTGAACCTGCCTTTTTTCGGGCTCTACCATCCAATCACATGTAGTCACCCCTTAAACTGTCATCAAAAGGGAATCAAGAGTACTCTCTAATTGGTGAAAACCACACGTGTGGTGCAGCCTCAACATATAAAGTTCTGCTACTATTTTGCTCCAGCAAAGATAGTGATTGACTGTTTCAGGAGGCTGTGGGCACAGGGGTTGATGAAACATTGGTCATTGAAGAAAGAAAAACAAACTGGGTATGTTTAGTACATTCCCAAAATGAACATACGTTGCAACCAAATTTGCTTTGAGTCAACTCCAGCTGGAATTTGGATTCAGATACTGGATGCACAGAGAGACATAATCTGATATGGTATCATATGCTATGCAGTTGATGGTGAAGTATTTGTTGCCAATGTCATAAATCATTTGTCATCTTTCATCATTTTTAAGTAGTTATCACCTTTGCCCTGTAAGATCCTGTATTTATTGTGGGACTGGTTTGCAGAGGAGACCATCTATTTTTTTTATTTATTTTTTTTTCTGGTCCGACAGTCAGTCATCAGTACTTATTGAATCTTCTGAGTTGCATTGAAATGATTGGGGCTCTTCAAATATTGAGAATTTTAGTTTTCTAACGGTGTATATGACGTCAAGTATGGGCTAAAGGGGGGTGTAGGACTGACAGACATCCACCGGAATGTCTCCCCCTATGATTACAATGACGGATGTTTTTGAGCGTTCCCATCGTTCGTCAGTCCCTCGGTAAAACATATGTCTGTCAGTGATGTACCAATGGACAGTCCGTCAATGCTGATGGATTTCCCGCCTCTGCTGTTTTGTTTCCTTGTTGTATAAGCTGCCTTGCCGGTTCTAACCCTTGAATTTGCTTTTTTATTTTTCATTTAGGATTTATGAATTGACAGTATTTACTATCTTGGTTCTCAGTGACACATCAAAGGTTCATGTCTAGCAATCGTGTCATTCAAAGATTCAAAGAGATTTATTGTCTCATGTATAGTACTAGACCATACAGCGAAATGCTTCCCGAACAGACTACAAATTAAATTAATTAAATGAAATATTAGGGAAACAGTCCTGAGGTTGCAGAAGTAGAAGGCCCCACTGTGATGAACACAGCGTTCGGCTGCTTGATCTCATGTTTGCTGATGTCCACTTCGGCAAACAGCGTGCTCCTCCAGCTCGACCGCCGAGTCCGGTGCAAGCCAGAGAACGTGAAAAACCCAACACTCTCACGATGAATGCTGGTCCGGCTCTCAGCTCGTCGATCCCATTCCCGAGGTAGCGGACGCCAGCCAGCAGCTAGGCACCGCTGGCCCGGCAGCCCCAGACCTCAGCCTGCCATGCAGGCCTCCCCTCTTGGCTCGCCTCGGCTGCCGGCCGCAGTCCGCTCGCAGCCGGAGCCGCCGTGTGGTTCAGGCGCAACAGAAGCCAAAGTCCGCAAGGCCAAATGAAAGTTCGTGAACTTCACCGCTAATAGGAAGTGCTTCCCTGTTGAAAAAAAAAAGCATTTACTTCGGGAGAGCGAACAGAGTAGGCTGCCACGGTGAGCGGCATCTTAAAAAAAAAAAATATATATATATATATATATATATATATATATATATATATATATATATATATATATATATATATATATATATATATATATGATTCCAACTCACTTTCCCAAGTGTAGTTTCTGAGTCTCGTTCTACTGTCGAGTGGTCTCTGAGTTAATGTTCAATTTGTTTGTTTATATACATTTTACTTGTGCACTTTCCTTCTGCTTCTGGGTCCAAATCCTCCTCCTTTCATGAAGTAATGATTTGAGTTAGCCTGAAAACAGTATGTGAAGATGCCTTAAAAAAGGAAAAGTAAATTCAAGCAAATGATGAGTACATGATGAGGATGTGTTTTAAAATGTTTCATTTATAAAATATGAACAAAACTGGTTCATTTTGACATGAGCTGTACTTAGAACTAGTTTGCATAGAAGATGAACCTTCTCACCATTGCACCACATGCTATTCTCTTAATAACTTGGCAAATTAATTTCTTTATTGGAAAAAATTTATATATATTAAAAAAAAGAAAGAGTTAAATATTTAATTATAATAATTTTATTATTTTAAACTTGATTTGTCTTGGCATTGATCTAAACAGTCTTTTAATGTAATCAATAGGTATTTTTCCAATTCTTCAGTTAGTACTTTCCACAAATCATCTTTAATTTTAATTTCTGAATGTCTATTGATGACACTGCCCTATTCGATTGTTTCGATGACAGTCCCTTTAGCGCACCTCCATTCAATGGATGCCAAACACAACCCCTGCCATTACTGTAGCTTCTATTCTATGCATCTTATAATGCAGTGTGCTCTATATATATGAAAACAGTTTTGAAATAAGCCATTTATTAGAGGAGCCCCTGATAATCTGGTGCACCTAATAGTACAGAAAATACGGACGTATTCACTTCACATCAAGCAATGCCAAAATCTTAAGTATAAGCACACCATTAATGAAAAGCTAATTTAAGTTTATTTCTCATTTTCCTTTGCGATTTCTTGTTTTGTAATTGTGAAGAGGAAGTGGCTAGGTGCATTTAAGACTAATATAGATGTCAATTGACATAATTTGAGACTTTTAGGTTCCCTTGGAGAGTAGCGTAATGCGTTCTTCCTCGTGTTCACACATGCTGTACTCTCGAGGGAGTTCTTGGAACAAGATGGATGTAACTTGACTCTATGCGCCATAATTCTCAAAACCTCCAGGGCTGGCTAACCTCTGCTCCTCTAGCTCTCCGCTCCGCTTGTCCCTGATGGGTGTTTTTTTCTACCTCATTTGCGCTCCTCTGAGATGTGGGGCTTACTGAGTCATGATTGCGTACAGGCACACAGTGACAGAGGCCGTCAGTTGGCTGTCAAGTATTCGAGAAACTGCAGCTGAATCAACAGTCCCAGCATGGAGAGCGTATAACACACATACAGTAGGCTACAAGCTTACACACACATAAAATACCTTTTCTGGCACTTTGGGAAAGGTTTATTTTTCAGACCATTAATTGTTATTAAGTTTATGTTGTAAGTTTTTTGTTTTTTTAAAAGGAAAACCCTTGCCTGAAGCCCCTCTCTTTTACAGCTTTATCATAATCATAATAAAGTGGGCTCACACATCTCTTTGATACACTGCAGTTAAGAATATTATCTCTTGATCGTGTTCAAGCTTCACTCCATTCCTTTCTTTCACTCCCTTTTAGTTCACTGACAGTGGAAGCAAGCCAAGCAAAATGTTGACCCGGCTTCCCTCATGGAGCTGCTTCTGCAGGACATCTGCTCCAGGCACCACAGCAGCAACAGACAACCACCAGCTGTCTTGAGTTTACCCGTTGTAATTAGTCGGAACCAAAATTCAAAATAAGATTGGGTTTATGTGTGATTTATTATTGAACAATACAATGTTTACGATGAAGACTCCATTGGAAAGATGATTTATAATCTAAAGCGTTGAGATTGAAATTGGTTGATTGGTTAATTTCAAATAATGAAATAAAACATTAAGAACAAACTGTTTAACAGCTAATCAAATGTTTATAAATAACAATAATAAGTTATCACTAAACATTACTATTGCACGTATTTTAAGTTTACATTTCAACTTTTGAACCCTGTAAATCTAATGTGGCCCTTGAGCATAAAAATTGGCCAGCCCCTGGTCGAGACGAACAGAATGATAATCCAAGGAATATGACTAAGAACAGCTTGAGGGCTGGTTTCAAACAAGCCTCAAGGAAAGTGACCTTCAACTTCACTGACAAATTAACTTAGACGGGAGGGACTCAATGCTTTAAATGCGTATTTGTATTTGTAATTCTGACCTTTGTGGGGTTTTCAAATTTGTTCAGTGTCAATGTTGGGATTCACCACAAGGTAGCCTGGTATTATCTACTGCATTTCGTCAAACTATGGAATGCAGACTTTATTAGTCTGCCATTGGGGTTAGAAAAGGGTCATTCCTCCAGTAAAAGAAGTTTCTTCCTATACAGTAAATGAAATGAAATGAAATGAAATGAAAATATGTGTGGTTGGTAATGTGTCACAGGGCGGACGAGCCGTTCTTATTATCAGTTTGTTGATTAACCTGTGAAATACTTTATACTTTTCACTACTTGGTAAGACCTTTTGATTATAAATACACACACACACACACACACACACACACACACACACACACACATATATTTATATATACACACACATATATATATATATATATATATATATATATATATATATATATATATATATATATATATATATATATATACAGAGAGAGAGAGAGAGAGAGAGAGTGTGAGACCGAGAGAGAGAGAGAGAGAGAGAGAGACAAACAAGTGACACAGAACAACAATCAACAAAATTCCTGACAACTTCTAATCTTGTTTTTTTTAGAGGCATAATATTTACAGAATCAAGAGTTTTAACTATTTGCAGTATTAAATGAACAGAGCTTTCTGTTTTGCAGAGCTTGTGTGGTGTGAAAGTACTGCAAACTTAAGGTTGTGCATGTACTTGCATATTAATGTGTGTAGCCTCAAACACCAAACACACTTAACACGGTGTTTAATCTCAGCATGGTATCCTTTGCTTGAATTTGTGTTTCACATTACAAAGTAAACTGCTCAAGGGTTTTGATCCATCATAAATTTGACCAAAGATCTTAAGCATGCATGGCAGCATTTCACTAAAGCCCTGATTATAGACTGCAAATGATCCAAAACCCGAGTAGTATTAGAATTTGATTGCAGCACCCTATTAATGAGCATGAGTTCAAGCTGAGTTCAGGGTTAAAGTCTCGCAATAAGTGGAGAGTCTTTTTCAACCTGTGAGCCAATTGGGGCTTTCATGCTAGTTGGAAACTAAGCAAAAACAATGACATAAAAATAGAAACATTGTGGTTAAACCACACATTTGAACAAATCCTTGCAACAGCTGGTGCCGGTCCATTTGCACATACATTGCTGTATCCACTTCCATTCCCTTTCACTTGCAAGTTACTGACCCTAATCCCAAACTGCTGCTGTCACTTGTGCTTAGCTACAGTAGTGCCTGATGACTCGACACGGGTATCCCGTAAAACACACACACACACACGTTTGTATGGCTATAGCTACTTGTGAAGGCATTCATTGCCGTAATGCATTTCCAAGCTCCTAACCCTAACCTTAACCATCAGAAACGATTGCTTGACTCCAACTTCTACCCTAAACTCAATCCTAACCCGATTCAAAACTATTTTCTAAAAGCAAATCTTGACTCTAAAAAAGACGTCTGAATAGGTGAGGACTGGCCTAAATGCCGTCACTTCTCCAAAATGTCCTCATTATGCTGGTAGAACACTCAAAAGGGTTCTCACAAGTATAGCTCACACATACAAACACATACAGGTGCTGAGCTCTTGGCATTTTAGTGCAGTTTTACTCCTGCATTTATGAAGGAAGCGACTCACCCATTTTTGGCAATTGGCACCCAACCAGTTAGCCTATCAGTTAGCGCCTTAGCTTTAAAATTAACATGAGCAGAATATACAGTACATTTAACTTTTCCCATCCCATTTCAAACATAAGAATCAGTGTTGGGAGTATTGCATTACAAAAGTAATGTAATTGCTGCAATGGATTACTTTTTGCTGTAGCACCAGATGCTTCTGTTTCGTGTCCTACAGTACACCCACACACCTTCAGTTCAAGATTCTGTTAATCTGCTAGTATGTTATCCTCTTACAAGTTTTCTTCAGTAACATCACTCATATCAGAAACAAAGTATGTTGGAAAAAACAAAATCTAAATGAACAAAGACAGACAAGGTTTATTGTAACAAATGAAAATGGGAAATCTGCTCAAAAAAACATCAACAAAATAAAGACTGACTGAAAGGTAACAGGGAGTTCAGTATAAGCAAGCCGACGACCCAACAAGACACACTTGAAGAAGACGCCACTGGCTAATTAGTTGGCACAGGGAACACTGCTAATGAGAAACCTCCCAAGCAACACATGAGCAAGACACAACATTAAAACAAGACAAAACACCAAACAAAAATGAATACATATAAAAAAAAAAAAACATTCAAGCCATAATTAGTACCCACTAAATAGCTTAAATTTTAAAGATGGATGTAAGTAAATATGATTTTGGCTTCACCATTCCCAGCCAAGTTGTGTTAAATATCAGTTAAATTTGTTATTGTTGTTTTTCATATCAGGTTCAGTACTTGGTTTGGGAGAATTGGTGCATATTTTCCTACTTGCAGGTATCTATTTGGCACAATGATTTCAATCACGTTTCTTTAACCCTACTGGCTTTATGTTACAAATGATAGAGATTCTTTTTTTTTATATATCATAGAATAATCAATGGGAAAAAAACAAAAGGTGAAATTTCCAGCAAATGATTAGAACGTCAAATTTCAAAATGCAATGATTCTGACATCTCTATATGATTGCAACTGGTTGTGCGAGATTTTATGTACAAAAATAATCATTGTCCAAATTTTCGATGATATAGATCCATTATAATTACAATGTTTGCGATGCGTTTTAGTAGGATTTATGGCATAGATTTTTCTGTGATCTTTGCCACATGCTGTTGAACGGCGGTCGAACTGTGTCAGCAAACAGAAAATTCTTTGTTGACTTATGTTTCACTTCACTTGTTTCACTTAAGACAGTAGGTGGTGGTAGAGACCAGTTAATGGCTATGTCTTAAAGTGTCATCATCACTTCACAGGCTACAAAGACAGATCATACCATTTTAACAAGTTTTGTGGGTGTAATAAATTTAACCTGTTATGTATAGATACAACTTCCAAGCTGAAGACTTTTTTGGGCCAGTCTCAAATTTATCCAATCTTCACTGCAGCACAGCAATGAAGAAAGTGAGGGAAAATCTGAAATACAGGATACATCACAGCAGGGTTTTTTTTAGAGATCCCACGACTGTCTCTGAGGTATTGAGTTGTTCTTGAGAGTTTACATGCGAACACTTATGTGATGAGGCACGGCAAGAATGCAGCAGAAACATTCCAAATCCCGTCAGGGGTTTGAGTTGCTGTGTGAATTTCAATCGGAGTGAAATTAATCAGAGATGCAGAAGGCTCTCAACGATTCTAGAAAAAAAAAAGTGTATGCGATCACTCAGACGTCACACTGCAGCATATTACAAGATTAGGGTTAGACAATGAGATAATCTGCAGCTGAGATGAGACATTATTATGCATAACAATGCACATAAATGAGTGAATATGTGTCTGTGTGTGGCCATGAATATTCTCTAAGATAAAAGTGGAAGTGGAAGGTATGACTTCAGAGGGCATTAACAGCTTGTTAACAGTATTCATACTCCATTTGCTTCAATTTATGAAATGCATACAAAACGCATACAAATTTACCTGCATGGTAAGCGTGCATCAGAAACACACTCTTTGATTGATGCAACCTAGCTTTGAACTGAGCAAACATGTAAATTTGTTGCCCATGTGTGTCCAATAAGAATGATTATTCAAAGAAGTAGCTCTAAATATCTACATTCTCTTTTAGATTTGAGTTTTACCTCCTAATAAAAGGTCTAATTGACATGAAAGTGTAGAGGTGAAATCAAATGTCTGTAAAAGCTTCTTCTTTTTTTTATAACAAACTGAACAAGGAGACTAAAAAAGACAAAAACAAACCAATATAAACATGGGGTCCTTACAACATGATTTCTATTGGTTGTTTATTTCTAGCTTCAAGTTGTAGCAATTTCACAGCTGGCCACTAGCAGTTGCAGTGGTGTTGTAGGTGGCAACCGGTAGCATTTGAGGATCTCACCCACATATGTCTCTTCTTGCAAAAAGTTTGAACACCGATGATGTAAGCAATCTGATTGGGACATTGCAGATTGCAGATGAAAAAAAAATCAGTAATGATATATACTGTTGTGGATCTTTTAATGTCAACCCCACACATTTTCATATGTCTACACGGAAAAAAAGGAATTGTTCTGACTGTTCCGATACATTTGAGGGGTAGGGCTGTCATACATGCACACTGATATGTTCCTTTCTATCTTTTTTGGTAACTTTCTGCATCTATATGTGTGTTTGCTGGTAAATTGTAGGAGCTGCTTAGTATTCCTGACTCCCTACTGTGATGCAGGGGCTTCAGACTGAGCTATGACTCATCATGGATGCTCAGTGAGATCTCTGAGGTCAGACACAAAAGAGTGCAGGCAGGCAGAATGGCAGAGAGATGTTCTGAGCAGAATCTGCCAGGTTATAGCCATTGAACTAAAATAACCTCTGACAGAACAACACACTGATTCAGAGCTTTTTTTTTCATTGTGTGACGAAAGAAAACCGAGAAAAATATGGATGTAGATCTTGCAGTTAGTCCTCTATTCAAAAATATTAGGACACGCAACCTTGCTTTCCAACGGTAAATGGAAATTAACACACACACACACATATATATATATATATATATATATATATATATATATATATATATATATATATATATATATATATATATATATATATATATATATATATGACTAGAGGACTGTTTCTGTGTGTGCAGCTAATAATCATGGTCAATGCAAAATTATTTCCATCCATCCATCCATGCTTATCCTTACAAGGATGACCAGCTTGCTCGTGCGAATCCCAGCTGGTTGCCAGCCAATCGCAAGGGGCACAGAGACAAACAACCATTCACGCACCCAATCACACCTTAGGACAATTTTATATGTCCAATAAACCTGCCGTGCATGTTTTTTTTTTGGAGTGTGGGAGGAAGCCGGGGTGCCCAGAGAGAACATGCAAAATCCACACAGGAAGGCCAGAGCGTGACCTCGGGTCCCTTTAACTGTGAGGCGGACGTGCTATTCATGCCGCCACCGAGCCACCTACAGAATTATTTGATTCATCCAAAAATTAATTCCAGGTTTGGCAAGCTCTAGTGCAATGTTGCCTCTGAGTCAGGAGCTCTCCCACAGTTTAGTAGAGAAATTAGATTTTCTGACGTCTGCAGGAGTGCTATCACACAATATGTGCTTTTAAATAAACTGATTTGGATCATGCTTCCAATGTTATCCCAATTATATTGTTGTCATAGGTGATAAGCACAGATCTCAGGGTAGATCAGGGATCGCTCGGCACTCCCTCTGCAGAATGCTCTCAACAGAGGCTAAACGGTGTCAGTCAAATGTGATTGCGCAGGCAAGCCGAGTGGAAGGCAGATAGAGAAAGTTATGCATGACTTTGTGTGTGGGTGAAAGACAAAGTGGATAAAAGTTGGTACCATAACTGATAAGAGTCTTGTGGCTGATTGTGTAAAGCTGAGCCAAATAAGCCAATGTGACAAACACAACAGAGTATATGAAGCCTCTTACTTAGTTTAAATGTGATCAAATTAGTTACAGGGACTCAATTTGCGATGCACATTAACCCTTGTGGCATTATGGTACAAATTATGGAAATTCTTTTGATTTTTTTTTTTAATGATATCATAAAAGAATCAATGTTAAAAAAAAAACAAAACAATTCTTAGCTGAAATTTCCAGCAGATGATTAAAATATGTCAAATTTCAAAATGCAACTATTCTGACATTTCCATGTGATTGCAGCTGGACGTGCAAGATTTTGTATACAAAAATAATCATTGTCCAAATGTATCCATCTATTTGCATTTTAATCGAATATATGACATTGATTTTCCTGCTTTTTTTTTTTTTTTTTTGCAACATTCCATTGAGCGGTGGTCAAACTATGTCGTCTGCAAACAAATTCTTTGTTGACTTGTGTTTCATCTCAAGAGAGTTGGCGGCGGTGGAGACCAGTCAATGGCTATGACTTAAAGCGTTATCATGACGTCACAAACTCCAAAGATAGACCATTCCTTTTTTTTTGCGGGTGCCAATAAATTTAACCTACATATGTATGGATAGAACTGAGGCACCAGAACAATTTGAGTGGTTGAAGGGGAAAATATTCATAAATAAGCCTTTAAATACACCTTTAAAAGCATTTACAAAATTAGGGGAAAAAATGCAATCTGTATAGTTTGCAAAGTGTGTACGCAAGGGTTAAGCCAAAGATTTCATACGGTCTCCTAGGCCTTGAATTTGATACCTGTGATTTAATTTTTCCCAGCATGCAATTTTTGGGAGGCCTGCTTGTCTACATGCAATAACAAAACCAATTTTATATTTTTCTAATTCAGTGGCCAGAGGCATTTATTCATGAAACACCCATAATGTTTCCTGAATTCATCATGGATAGGATCCGGCTCACCTGTGCTACTAATGAGCACAAGCGGTGTAGAAATTTAACAGACAAATCAATTTTTTAAAATGCAACTCATTTAAAATGTTCGATGTACTAAAATAATTGGGACTGCATTATGATAAATTCCAAGTATTTCAATGAGTGTCAAAGGGTCAGCGTTCCCAAAATAACAACCTAATCCTTTATTAGTTCCACATGAGCTCATACACCATTTACACATGCATGGATTTAAATATTCCAGCTCATATGTCATGGAAATGTGTAAAATTGCTTTAAGAGGCCACAGCCAATTAAAGTTCACAAAGAGAGAGCTAAATGTTTCAAGTCATTTAACAACCAAATTATGAAGCTGTCACAGCATCATTCATTATTTATACTAATTTTGTAAAGCTTTACTAAAGGCGTTATTTCTTGCTTCAGTGCATAATAGACATCAGATATTCACAGATTAAGCTGTTTTGTATTGACCTAAAGGTTATATGTCACAGCCATTTATTGTTATCAAAATTATTTATTTATTTAATATTTCAATCTTTGATGCTCCGCAATACAATTTGGGTCAGAAATGCCCAGGATATTTTGCAAGCTACACTAGTTGATCAACAGATGAGAAGGCTGGATTTCTCATTAATATTTGATATGTAAATACGCTTTGCGCTGATTGGCTCACTGTTCTCAAGTTAAATTTGGAGTACAGCTTTACTTTGATTGGTAGTGTGCTATAGCTCTGCATTTTGATGCAGCCAAGCCTTCATACTTGAGTAGTGACGACTGTGTCAAGGCAACAACAGCATCTAAAGCTAACATTTGCTTCCTTATGCATTATGAGCTGTTGCATTCAACTGTGAAACTATATTTTTTTTATCGGCGAGTTTAGTGCCCGGTAATGCAATAAATGCAAGTAGATTGGGAAAAGAGTTACACTGTCTAATATTTTGGTAGCAAAATGCCAGCCATTTATGGCCAGTCTGACACAGTGGGGGGGCGAGAGGAGATTTTGATGTCACGGGACCATGGGACAGAGTTACAAGGTGCCAAGAGCTGTTAAAAGCCATGATGTAAAACAAGGGAACATACTTCTGTGCAACCATTGATTAATGTTGAGGTAACAAAAAAAATCTAAACTTGGACCAATGCCCACAGTACCATAGGTCTAATGCTAGTTCAAATTCCAGAAGTTTTAGGTTTGACTTGAATGGACGTTCAGACTTGTTGCACATGGTAACTGAAAGAGAGAGAGAGAGAGAGAGAGAGAGAGAGAGAGAGAGAGAGAGAGAGAGAGAGAGAGAGAGAGAGAGAGAGAGAGAGAGATAATTCGACCTCATATTTTGGATGCGTTTGTTCATTTTAATTAGTTGTTGAGCTCATCAATAATGTCATCAAACTTTTTTTTTTTTTTTTAATCTGGCAGAATTGACGCCCGCCCCTCTGCCACCCATGCTGGCCAGTTAGTAGGATGTGTGTCTGAGGTCAACACTGAACTGTGAAGCCCCTCCGTTCCACACGACACGAGCGCTGTCAGACAACTAACTGCAAAACAATAACAAAATAAATTCGCACAAGCCCCACCAATGATCTTGCGTTAAAATAAGACTGCTGCGCTGTCAATGAATATGCCTCGACTTCTGCAGTTGAGGAGTGAGTACTAGTGCTGGTTGCAGATGCACTGCGGCAGCTATGAGTTTTCACGAAACGTTATTCAACGGCGTCATCTTGTGGTTGCCTTGAGCGTCACACAAGCGTTGGTTGTACTGCCACATCATGTCGTCCCTCAAAGCACTTAAAACATGGCATCAAGGGTCTCATTGATTACATTTTAGACGCTTTCAAACTTCATTTGAATTGGTCCTCAAAAGAATAATCAACCGAAAGTGTCGTCTTTTGGATCATAGAAGAACTCTCTTTTCAAAAAACTAAAAGTAATAACTTAATTATTAATATTTTTTTCATAAAAAATAATCAATATAAAGTGTCAGACCTGTTCTAAAAATAAATTGTTATGAATAAATATTTGTCCACAGAAAAATATTCCATTTAAGTTGTCCTCTTTTGGGATTGTAGTCAAGATGTGTCAACAAAAATAAATAATAAATACATAAAAAATAACTTGACAGGTAACAAGAGGTGGCACATGACAAGTTGGGTCAAACCATTCTACGATGAAGGTGAATCTGGGTTTTTTTTTTTTTTTAAAGAAAGAAATGGAATAACCTATTGAACGTAAAAAGTTTTATGAACTTAGATTTTCCTGAAAGAACTACAGTAGACAGTAATATGCCATGTAGGGCGAGACAATTCTGTCATCAATGAGATTGTGGAAGAAAATGTCCACTGACACAATATAAATGGATGAAAGAGTTTCTAGGAGAATGACGAGAATGATCAGCAAATGTTTTCAGTTCCACTGTGATTTTTAAACGATATCTTTTTAAATGATAGAACTATACAATAGATTTATTTAAATAGTTCTTATTAATTATTAATTTAAAATAATACATAATACTAACATAATTATTCAGATAATGTAGTTCACAAATATGTAACTGTGGTTTTGTTAAATAATATCCCTACGATTATTGAAGAATAATGTTACAGTAGTTGCTAATAATCATTATTATACATATTTGCATATTTGATGCATTTGAAATTAGATTTCTCGTCAGTAGAGGGCGCTAAGTTACCTTGATAGAGACAAAACCAAATGCTCATCTAACTGAGCCAATATCAAAAAGTTTGAATTTGAACATATAGTTCTCCTCATTTGGATGACACAGAATGAGATCTCATTCTCAAGTGTGTGCATATATGTATATATGTGTGCATATATGTATATATGTGTACATATATGTATATATGTGTACATATACATATATATATATATATATATATATATATATATATATATGTGTACATATATATATATATATATATATATATATATATATGGATATACTTGAGTTTAGTGCTTGATTCCTGTTCAATATCTATACAATGTTAACCCAAGATAAGTGTAAGGGAATTAAGTTGTTTTGTCAAAATTGCAAAGTGCAAAATTGATGCTCTACATCTCTACTGAACATTGTTTTACAACGCTAAAGCTCTTGAGCAATATTAGTCCTTCAAATAACTTCATCTATCATAGACACAAACCCATTTTATTGCTTTCATCTATTTCTTTACAGTAAACATGCACATTAGTGGAATTTATTTACAAATGGTTAAGCAGAACAATATCTCGATTATAGCGCTACAGTATAAATACAATTTACATGAAGTCCTAGGCTTGTCGTCAACATCACCATGAGGTATTATTTAACACATTTTACAACATGAAAGGAAAAAGGTTTCAGCCGTCTTTGAGAAATGTGTCCACAGTTATTGCCTGGCATTTTTGTCTCTGTTATGTCCTTGTAACCAAATGTCGTCCACGATTGAGATGCAGCCATAGAGCCAAGCTGAAAAAAAAAAATCACTTCTCTTAAACCTTATGCCTTCTTTATTATGACAGTTTCTTAAGAAGTCTCAGTAGTTTCTCCTGTCGCTTTATAAGCATTCATTGTATATTCTTTTCACAAGATAACTGTCCATTGTGAGTAGAAGGTGCTGCATATATAAAACCTGACAGTGTTAAATCTTTTATGTGAATCTTTAATCTCCTAGCACTTGCCTGTTTTCACAGGAACAGCTCAGTCAAATATTGTAACAGTTCAGAGGCTGAAAATGAGAACAGAACCAAGAAGAACCTGACCTTTTGGGAATGAGAAAGCATTGACAATCAAAGCATCAGGAGGTATCCTTTTCATCACATTTAACTAAAGTAAACCAAGCAAAATAGAATAAACAAAGTTTATATTGTAACAACAACCATGCATGGAGAACAAAAAAGCTTTGTTACCAATATCAGATAAAGAGGGCTTGAAGCCATCTCCTTAGAACAGTGAAACAATGCAGCTGCAATTGTTTCTAAAGGCAATGCATTAGGTTATCTGGACAATTCATTATTCCTATGCACATCACTGAATAAACTTGCAATAAAAGTAAACTCATTCCAGTATAAGTGACAGCATGTTACAGCATTATTGAACACAACAAATTAACATGCGGCGTCACCCTGTTGTCTGATTTATGAAATACCACGTTCATCTGCAGATTGACAGCATGCTGCTACAGTATTAACATATGAAAATGCACTTTCAAATCTGATTTTAATCTTTGGTTCACATAATCATCTATTAGCCAACACATTAAAGTCATTCAAAAACTCTACCACATTAAAAGCCTCGCCAGTAAGTTTGAACTGAATTGTAGTCCTATATCTGCTTGTTCTTTCTTCTTAAAATACTACCTTACTACCTTTTGCGAAAAGCAGGCCTCAGTTAGAAAATAACTGATATCAGTCTGCGTATCTCTTCTTGCTTCAATATGAATGTAATTTTACAGCAACTTCCTGAAACAGTGCATAATGTAAGTTTTGGAGTTTTGCGTATTGAATAAGACCTTAATCCAATGAAATTTTGCACTGAAAAGTCACATTTCTGGTGAACAAGTCACTTCAGTCCTAAACTACACCAACCATTGATGAGAACACAATACTATTATTAATTTATTAAATATTTCGGTCAGACAACCAGCCATACATATTCATCTTATAAGGAAGCATAGATGTGCTAAATATGGCTGTGTTCTCTCATCTAAGAGATGATCTATTGTCTAAAGTACTGTTGTCTATGCTGCACAACAAAAGCTTTTTGATCCAACAAAGTTATATGATGGGAATAATGACAATCAGTACGAGGGGTGAATGAACGGTGCAATTAACTGATTTGGTTATAATTTGAATGATGAATAGCAAAGGAGTCTAATTATGTTTTTATTTCTTGTATATCATGTAGCAACAACTCTTTTGTGCACAAAAATGAACTAAATGATACATTAAATAAAACACAATTTGTGCTATTTCCTGGAACTGAATTGTCTCACTTATTGTGAGAGCTATTAAAACACACCGCCGTCCTAGGTTACAGTTTTGTTTTGTATCTGTTTACCATAAGGATGGTAAATAAATTACACTCACTAAAAACCTCCCCTTTCCCAGTATCACTGGTAATTTCAGCCAGCACGTCATGTATTGCCACTAACAAAATGAGTGGCGACACAATTAGAATAACTGCGCTACAGTGGGCAAACTGAACGGTTGTCATCTTTGGAAGCACTTTTTCCTTCACGCATCAGGTCTGTCTGTATATCAGACCTCACCCATCTGAAACAGAGGTCTGAAAACAAAAATAGTAGAGAGCCCCCGCCCCACCCTTCCCCCTTCCTTAAAAACAATCTTGTATCATCATCATTATGTTGTTGCTTAAAAATAGTAAAAACTCACCTGTCACCACACCGAAGTCACACTTATTGTACATAGAGTGAAATAAACTCCACAATTACAGACATAAATGCTAAAAGTACAAATAATACGTCCAATAAAGAAGATTGACAAGGACAAACGACAGAGGGAAAGTGACTCTCGAGTAGTTGTCTATGTGGTGTGGATTTTTTATGTGACAGCAGCTTATGAAACTGAGGAGTTTGCGGAGGGTGGCCAAAACTGTGAGACACCAGTTGGTGGGTTCTGGAGGGGAAGGCTCAGGCTTGGGCTCACTGCCAGTCGGGCTGGATGGGTCGACGGCCAGTTCCGTGGAGGAGGGAGCAGCGGCGGGACCAGCGTCAGGCTCCTTGCGTCTCTTTGCCCTCTCGGGGTGGCTGGAAATGGTGGTGACGATGCCGTTCATTTCATCATCAAAGTTGTGCATTTGGTGCCCGTACTGTGGCAGAGTAAAATAGAATGTAAAACGAGAATACTAGCTGCTTGGGCTAAAAATATTTGCCACGCAGAACAAAGAGGCATTTAGGTGGCATTTGACGAAAATGGATATTCGTGATGCAAAAACTCGTGGGCAAAAAAACGTGGGCATATGATATCAAATTTCAGGTACATATATACAATCATTTTGAGCCTTGTACATGACATAATATGACTTTTTTTACATTCCAATTTTAACACAAATATGTGGAGAAAATTAGCCTGGTTTGAGTTGTGCAATTATAAGTCAACCCCCAAAAATGGGTAATAAAA
This sequence comes from Hippichthys cyanospilos, assembly GCF_059441005.1. Lineage (NCBI taxonomy): Eukaryota > Metazoa > Chordata > Actinopteri > Syngnathiformes > Syngnathidae > Hippichthys > Hippichthys cyanospilos. The sequence continues at coordinate 11,391,030 of NC_142376.1, read as the reverse complement.
ATGAGGGAAAAAAACATGACTTGTACTCAAAGAAATACGAAAATAAAGCTTTCATTGTATGTCACAAATCTCCAGTGTTACCACTAGGTGCAAACTATGTATGTACAGTATATGTGGTGCATTCAAACACAGTCTGACTTTTCAAACTACCACAGAAAAAGTCAGTCAATGTATTAAATGTTAAAACCTTTAAATTTTGAAACAATTGAAACAACGTGGGATTTCTGTCAATCTATAGAAGCTGACATATGTCAAGAATAACGAAAGAGGTGAAACTACATTACTCTGATATTTTATTTAATTTTAATCAATAATTTACTTTCCTGCGCAGGATGCTGCCTGTTATGTTATATTCAGGGGGGGGGGGGGGGACTCGATCCACGAATAGCCAAACTTAGTTTGTAATTTCATTGGAGAAAAGAATGATTTAAAAAAAAAGTAAAGTGCAAAGGCCATAACAATGGGAACAGCAGGACAGGATAATAAGAGTTAGGTCTTACCACTAGCATGTGCGCATCGCTGTATGAAAGGGTACAGAAATGAGCCACAGCATACTCAATGAGAGCTCCGAAGATAAAGCTGAAGCAGATTCCTAAGTAGACGTCTATCGCTTTGATGAAACAGTTGGCATTAGGTAGCGACGTGCGAGCTCCCATCATCAAAGTGGTCATCGTCAGCACTGTCGTCACACCTGCCATGTAACACAAACACATTTGTACAGTGTCTTGAGCAGGAATCCCTAAATCACCCTCAAGATCAGGTTACTCCAAACTCATGGCACTATAACGGAGACGGATCACTGGAGCTATACACACGCTTTTATATTGGCCCAATAGTTCCCCCATCACTACGTCTGTGTCTACGTCATACGTCTATGTCTATAATTGAAAAAGGGTTTACTTCGTTCATGTCTGATATTGCTATGCATAATCTGGAATATGAAGAAGATTGTGTGTTTTTACACATGGAAAAATCTTCATTACCTCTGACTGGTACATACCTATACAAATGCGTGCTGGAACAGAGGATAGGGAGATCCAGAAGGAGACCCATGATAGGACCACCAAGAGGCTTGATGGGACATATGTTTCCAAGATGAAGTACAGGATGCTCCTCTTCAGCTCAAAGTGGAAGACCAGCTTGGGGTAGTGACCTTTCAACAACAGGCAGTCGGCATGCATATCTTCTGATCAAATATATGTACTAAAATGTACTTACTGGAAGTCATTTGAAAAATAAAATATAAAAATTCCAGTATAGATGGTATTGACAAGACGTCATGGAACCGTGTCTATCGATCCAGAGGCCATTTTCAGTGTGCAAATGCAAAAACTATGTGTGTTTTGATGAGGTTATTTTGCGCCGATTAAAACATGCCATCAGTGTCTGATTTATTCAACTTTAGACCCTTTCAAATTTCATTTGTGTTGGTCCACAAAAGAATAACCAAGCTAAAGTGTCCTCTTATGGATCATAGAAGAAATGTGTTATCAAAAATAAATAACTTAATAAATAAATATTTTCCATAAAAAAATAATCAATATAAGGTGTCAAACAGTGAATACTCTCTACAGGACAATGAAAATGTTGCCATTAAGGTTACCAGTTTCATAGATAGCCTCTGACACAGAAGTGTAGTGGTCTTCCACTGTGTACTGAGCAAGTTGAAGAGTGTCTAGGCCACTGACAGATTCATTTCCTCGGGTCCAGTAGAACATGACATCGTTGATGTTGTAACCCCCTATGGAAGAAGAAACCAAAAGTTTTTTTTCAGGAAAATGGCACAAAATGAATTTTATAAGAGGCTTGTCAGTAGAATTTAATTACTATGTGTCAACATAATTCATCAAATCAGCACACTAGGGTATCATCACATTGCAGCAGAGCCATATTTATCACGGTATAATGGACTCTTGGTCAAGTGGAATAGCAGTTTCTGCATTTAGCCCTTGTCCTCCTGTGACACCGCAAATATGCTATAAATACAAATAGCCGTCTAACGGGTGAAGCAGAATATGTCACTAAACCAAAATGTAGCTCAGCTCAAGACACCTTGGAAAGTGAATTAACTGTGCTCCACCCACGGTTAGGTTATTATGGGATTACAAGATAGAGTTGGCGTAAAGTCCCTCTTATAGCAGTAGAAGAGCAAAACGAATTTGATGTGTTCCCCTTGAGGGGGATACAACATTCAAATAATTCTGCTTCCATCACAACACCTGAACTTGACAATTTCTCTAAGAGCATCAAACCAAGATTTGCAAACATTGTCAGTGTTTAATGCATTCTGACCATGGTGGAAACAGAATAATCTCACTGTAATAAAGCTAATAGAGTTTGACCCCCCCCCCCCCCAAAAAAAAAAAAAAAAAATCCTATAGGAATTGTTAACAGAAATGCATTCATCATGTAAAAGCCATGATAAAAGGCATAACTCTAGCCTCATACTAACCAAACTAACATGCATATTGCAATGGGCCCCAGAGAGTCTTGGTTACCCAGATGGAAAAAAAAGAAGGCATGCAAAATATGCTCATTCGATAATATCTACTGTAGCAAATGCCTACATTTTCAAATACAGCATAATAATTTGCCTTGAGACTTTGTGAGCCTAAAGCATTAATTACGAACTCTGTGTGTGTGCGTGCGTATGTGTGTATGTACAATCTATTATCAATGATATAATGATGTGTTCAGATTTGATATATTGAGAATGACCACATTAAAAAAAAAAAAAAAAAAAAAAATATATATATATATATATATATATATATTATGTGTGTTTTATGTGTTTTTTTAAATGTGTTCATTCTCAAGATATCAAATCTGAACACATCATTATATCTTTGATAATAGCTTGTACATTGTAGTTGATGTTGTAGACCTGTTCTTATTTTTCAACTCAATAAATAAACAAATACTTAAATAATCAATATATACAGTAGTTGTACTGTTCTTCATTGATGTGCTTCCCACATTTTTCACCAGAGGGTGCAAAAGATGGACAAATCAAATCCCCACTGTATTAATGTTGCCTTTAATTAAATGTCATAGCTCTTTTTATTAATTAATGTATTGGCTCTCTAAATGGTTGACCAGAGGAGCCCAACATAAGGGCAATAGTTCATGCTATTTATTTTTCCTATTTAAAGCCAAGACATGACTGAACAACTATGAAGAAAGAGCTGGACTATAGCTGGGCTGTGGTTCCTTAAAATGCCTCACATTAGACCTAATTCAGGTTACCAAAATATAATAGCTGACATATCTCGTATATCTTTGCTGTCAGAAATCACTAAATATTATACCACAATCCCAAATTAATGCTCGCCACGCTTCCACAATGGTGCCATACTCTGCTGTCAACTGACTTTTTGCATTAGAAAAAAAATGAATCTTTGACTTCATCTTCACACTGGGAGATATGCAAGACATAGAGCAGAATGAGGGTGAGGAGAAAGTAAGAGGAAGCATCAAAAGAGAGCCAGAAGATCAAAGAGAAACTTTAACTTTAAGCGAAAGAAAGCGACCAACCGTGCCGATATTTAGCTAGGAATTATAGAGGCAGCGGAGGAGGGAGCCATCATCCTTTCAGCTCCAACCTCCAGATGTCTTTATATCTGTTGGGGGGATTGTAGGGCCTCCATTTCCTTTTTTTTTTTTTTTTTCTTTCTTTGCATTTGAGCATCGATGGCCTGTTTGGCTTTGGTGTAGACCAGAATGGGCTAAGTCGGCATGCCTGCCTGTCATTTGAAAGCATGGCATGAAGCAAGCAGATCAGGAATGACAGCAGATGAGCGAGGGTGGCAGAAACTGCGGAGGGGACAGGTTGTTTCGCATATCACAGTCATTTCATAACATGATTTACTTAGAAAGATGCTCCTGCTTCTTTACTGATAAAAACAAAAGGATTTGTGGAAAAAAAAAATGCATTTAATGACAGATTATATCGGGCTCACCAAACTGTCTGAAACTGATTACTTTTTGGGGACTGAATAACATAAGATAACCACCCAGGGGTACAGATGACAACAACAACCATATATATATATATATATATATATATATATATATATATATATATATATATATATATATATACACACACACACACACACACACACACACACACACGCACGCACACACAATAACCTCACACAGTGTCTAGTAGAGCATTATGGAGGTTAAACTCATATAAATCAATTGGGGAAGAGTCAGCCCAGTGTATAAGAACCATTTGTTCTGTTTGATATTCATTAATGGTTTTATAGCTTACCTTTGTCTTATAACTGTTTGAAGTTGACGCTTGTATACTGTATGCGCATTGCATCATGTGAATTAGATCACAATTCCTGAAAAGTTCTCTTGGCTACAACACGTAGACTCACAGACAGAAAGAGGTTCTTACAGCTCTCCAGTTGTAGTGTGCAGGTCTGCTTGTCCATCGGGTACTTGGTCAAATCCATGTTACAGGCCACAGTGGTGGTAATTCTGTTGGACATCAATATAGGAGTTCATTAAACAATTCCACAGGGAATTGATGCTAGACTTTGTGAAGTTAGTTACTGGGAGCTGTCGCAATCTTGTTTTATTGCCGTTGTGCTCCGCTTTTTTCTTTCTGTTTGCAATCCCCTTGGGGAGTGTTGGTGGGCGGAGTCTCCTATGTTTGATTCAATTAAGTAAATTATTCACTTTAGCCTTTCTGCTTAGACCATCTACATAACATGGGCAAGCTGATGCCACCATCAAACACTTACAACATAAAATCATATGATGAAAAGCTCATGCAAGATGCAGTGTACAGTATATTTGAAGTGCATTATTTTTATATTAAGTCATACACATTGTATAGCTAGCATATAAGCAAGTATGGTGTTAGCGTTGGTCTGTAGCAGGGATGTAACAACTCTGAGTTGATATATTTATAGTAAATTGACAAACCTCACCTCTGTTCAAATGCCAGGTGTGTTTTGTAATGTAATGACACCAAGATGAAATATTTAACAACTTATACCACCATTATTGTGATGTGTGGTACTGATCTTTAGTAGCACACCCAAAAGACTGGTGCCATGGTGACAATATCACTTGAGGAGGAGAGAGGTTGGGACCATTTAAATGCTGATTTCTTGAAAGGCACACAGTGTTCCATGGGACAATTCCTGTCATATTCACATCTGTTTCAATTAAGAAGCTTCACTGATGTAGCAAAATTTGAATCAGAAGCCTTTTTTTAGCGCTAGTGCCACACACACATGACCACACTAGCAACACTGTGAGACGTAGTCAATGTATGCCAACTTTGGGCATTACCGATTCAGGATGCACAGTTTTGTTCCAGAGATGACAATTGTGTCTTCATTTTACAGCGCTGACACTAAGCTTGTTTGCTCAGTGTGTGACACTAACTGCTTCCATGCCATACATTCTCAGCGTCAAAATACCCATGAATTGATGCATTGGTTATTTTGAGGATGGGAAAGTCACCACAAGCAAACCCACGTGGGTTCTATCCAGATCTTCTGGCTTCTTCTCATACTCCAAAAACATGCATGGCAGATGTATCGGAAGCTCTAAAATGTCCTTAGGTGTGATCGGGTGTGTGAATGGCTGTTCGGCACAACTGTATGTGCTGGTGCCTATCCCATAGTTCATATTTTTCATACTTGGGCAGTAGCCTAAAAACAGCTGGGATAGGCACCAGCAAGCCAGCAACCCTATTGAGGATAAGCAGCTATAGAAAATGGATGTATGGATGGATGGAATAATTAACCCAAATCCATTATAATTGTAAAGGTTATTTAAATCTCACTTTATAGTTTTAACACAGCCACTTTATTGTGAATGAATCCCCCCGACATTGCTTCATTAAATCTCTCCTCTAAACCACTTCACTGTACATACATCTCAGTGCTTTCTCATGTATTCCCTAAAGCAAAGCACTGAAACATTTACGAAAGCTCTAACACCTCATATTCCTCACCTCATACGTTCTTTTTTCTCAGCCCCAATTCCCCTAGGTAGCTTTTCCTCCTTTAACTATCCTTTTAGTAGTTTCACTCCTTCTGCCCAGCTGTAACCACTAACCTACTGAGCATTTTGGTCTCAGTCAAGCCCAAGGACATTTAGTGCACATATTGTAGAAAAAATGTTGGCAACACAGCAAACTCTCCTCACAGTGGCATGTCATCCATAAAGAGAGATGTGGTCCTGAAAAATCAAACTGAACTAAATGGGAACGCCCAACTCAATTTTAAGACAGCAAGCCATCCATGTTTTTTAATCTATCTTCTGTTAGATCACGCAAAGCTTCCATTAACAACAGTGAAGATGCCTCCCCTGTGAACATTTCCCCTTTACCACTCTATGCTGTAGCCAGGAAAATAATATGAGCTCTTGAGATCGAGTCCCTATAAAACATGGTGAGTCAACAAAATCCAGATCTACAGAGTTTCTCTTGTGTAATCTATTGATAGTATTCAGATGACTCCACGGAACCACGTCAAGTCACCCAGTGACTATTTTCTGAAATCAAAAGTAAAAGCCCAGGAATGTGTGTTTCTCTCATTTTTTTTTCACTGATTGTTTGACAATGGTACACAGAGGCACGATTCACGGATGCAGCAATAGGGAGAACAAGGATGTGAAAATAAGCTTTTGGAGTACGTTGCGAATGTGAATGAAGAAAGGAAGTGAGTGACAAAAAAAAAAAAAAAAAAAAAAAAAAAAACATTGCTTGTCTGCAATAATTTCCAATTGACAATGTGCTCTGACCATTTTGTTGAGGGTAAGTTATCCTCTCACTAAGCCCCAAAGTTCAAATTGTGTTCAGATTGTCTGAACAAAAGTGAGAAATCAAAAATGTTCATGTTCAACATGTTAGTGCAAGTTTTTAGACAAGTTGTAGCTAACTACATTAATAAAGATGTGAATACAGGGTAGCCAATTTGACCACAAAACATACGTGAATATCGTCATGAAATCTGTAAACCAGCAAATGTTTGGAATTGATTCCATTAATAAAACAAACCTTCTACGTGCATCACTGCAGTACTTTTCTAACCTCATATTTCTCTTCAGAAACATTAGAGAAAGATGAGCACAACATTTTGTATAACAAAATGAAATTCAGTGTAAAGTTGTGAACACGAGGAGGAGAAACACTGAGACTGTACTCTGGCCCAATACAACGGCACTGACTCACAAGATCAGTTTGCAGAGGCGGGCAGTTTGTCGGTCCTGAAGTCAGTGTCGAACCAATGTTTTGCCGATGGACATTTGAATGACAAGAACATTTTAAAAATGACGGACTAACATCGATGATCGTGGACTGTCCATCATTTTAATCCGTCATAATAACCAAGACTTGTCACTGTTAGTAATATTTTGTCACTTCGCCCTGTTAAATCTTCCCGATTTCAAAGAAATACTTAAATCACTACAGTACTTAGGCACATAAAAATGTAAACACAGTCTAAATAGGCAGCAGGCATACATACGTAGATGTACCCGGGAGATAACTGCATGAATACCAGAGCATTAGTTTACAGCAACTAACGTCTGCGCTGTGCATCAGTTATTGTTTCATGAACTGAAATGTATACTCCACACAATTTTGCTCAATGCATTCATGTGTGGACATAAAGTAACAAACAATGTTTAAAATCAAGTACTAAGAGATTTTTGTGTTATTGTGATTTGTAAATAAGATTTGAATGAAGAACTTTGTTGTGCGATGCATTTTAGAATGCCTTTCTATTTAAATATAACGGGTACTCTGATCGGTTTTATCATCAAGGCATTATCTGGTAAATTAAGCTCTGATTTTTTTTTTTGCTATGTGACAGATGTGGTCAAATGTGAATTCCGTTCTTTGGAACTGTCATTTGAAGTATTTTTTTAAGTGGTTAGAAAAGTGCATGGACTGCAGAGGTTAAAAACTATTTGAAGCACAAAGATGCTCCCTAGCGGACGCAATTACACAGCACACATTGAACATATTCGCTGTTTGATGTGTAGGCTCCCTATTGGGCATGGTCATTTATTGCAGTCTAGTGCTGAGGGAACACACGTTAACCATTGTTATGTGGTGCATGTAATTTTAGCTTCGCGACTTAATTTGTACAGTATGATAGAAGTGAATACTGTAAAGCAGGGATGTCAAACTGATTTCTATTGCCAAATTTTGAGATCAGAGGCCAGTAAAAACTGTTCAACATAGAAATTGGGAACAGACAGTGCTATTTTTTTAACCCCTGGTTTTTAAAAGTTGAAGACAACTTGCAATGTTGGCATTTTAGACAGAAACTTGAAGTCAAATCAGTATTTCACAGGTCACATAAAATGATGGGGCGGGGCGGATCTGGCCCTCGGGCCTTGAGTTTGACACCGGTGCCATAAAGTTTAGCTTTTCGTTTAAGGCCAAGCTTTAAGGTTTAATACGCATTACTATTTTTAGTAGAATGACAGAGGTTTATTTTATTTTATTTTTTTTTGGCTTGGGATGCTGGTGATTATGCGAGTGATTGGCAGACCGACAATTGGCTGACAGAGCCATTGTAGACCATGCTGTCATTGTAGACCATGGTCTACAATGACAGAAGAAGGGGGCAGGCACAGACTGATGGACTAGTAAAAAAAAAAAAAAAAAAAAAAAAAGTAATTTGGTGACATCAGTAAATACTCGCTACTAATGAGAACAAAGTAGGTTAGCATATACTAAATAAATGACAAAAACCAATTTTGGTTTAGTGGTTCAAGCTATCGTGCAAGTCATAATCACAAATTTCCAATGTATATGCTCAATGAATTCTTGTTTGAGGATCTTGCATAGAGCTTGCCAGATACTAAGCTTAAGCTCACACTGTGATAAAAAGACTTAGAAGTTGATAGCCTGAAGCTCTTTCTATCGACAGATCACATGCTCTCCCTATGCCTCATCCGTTGGTAAAAGTACTGACTTGACTGCCCGCTCTGCAATTACGTTGTCAACCATGCTATTTTGTAGCCCTTAGCCAATTTCTCCTCAATTCCCCTGACAACTTTAATGGTTTTGTAGAGTTGAGAACACACCCAACAACCAATAAAGCAGAAGTTATGTCGATTATCTGACCTCAGCGCATAAAGGACGGTCCCATTTGGAAAGATGCGAATAAGTCTGTTCTCCACAGTAATGTCATGAAGAAAAGACTTTTTGGAGTCCACAATGAAAGTGTCAGGGACCCAGAGGAGCTCCACAAGCCGTCCGTCAAGGCTCAGGCTCTTGTTGCCTTCAAACACCAAACGCTCATCTGTCCAGCGCTGCCGGAGGAATATGGTGGCTGTGTAGTCCTGCAAGATTGAGGTTCAAAGGTTAGAAAAAATCTAATGGAATACTTGACAAGGCATGTCCAAAATATGCTGACAGAGAAGCAATGTTTCCGCTAACCATGACATCCCTGTGTAGTTAGTGGGATTTTTGCTTTTTTTTTTTTTGCACAGTTTGATATTGGTGGCGTCAGGTCCCTGAGCTGTTCTTTGCCTGAAGCAATTGAAATGCAGTGCATTGCATAAAGTCAGCAACTTAGCTTCTCCGTTTGAGAGAACACAGCAGGGTCCAGGTATCGTGTGTTGTTGTGTGTGTATCAGTACTGCGCCCTGTTCTTTTAGATACGTGTTGATGACCTTCGAGCATGCCGCTGCGTTTGTTCATTGCCCATCAAAGTCATGCTGCTAATGCGAGTAAACAACTGCAAATGTTCAGGTAATTGTTTTACAGGCATTAGTGAAACATGATGATTTGTGTGGCTTCTGAAAGGCTTGATGGTGACAGGGCAGCAGACTAGATGGAGTGTGACACATTGTCCCTTTTACCCTTATTATTTGGAGGATATGATGAGTCAGTTTAAACTGTAAAGGTCAGGCATAAAAAGTGGCAACAATTAAAAACAGTGAGGAATAGGTCTAGGAACAGAAATAACAGTGTGTCTGGAAATTCATGTGAGGCTTTAATTGTATACGCATTGGATAATTTTTGTAAACAGCTGGTGCAGGTGGAATATAAAAATGAGATTCTTAAAAAGTTAAAAACAAATAGAATCAACAAAATTGTTTTGTTCAAACGTGATTTGTTTGTGTTTCTGTTTTCATTGTTTGATCTAAAACAGAAACTGGGGGGTGGGGGTTAATGTTACAAATGTGACCCTTGAAAGTGCACCAAAGACCTACTGTATTATTGTTTTACATTTATGGGTCCGGAGTGTGGTATTCGCATTAGGATAGGAATGGAGGACCTTATGTCCCTTTTTAAATTGTAAAAAAAAAAATATGAATTCACTTGAAGTGCATAAGGTTTACTCATGTGATGCATGAGTGTGTCAAGAAGCTTATAGAAACCTCTACAAAATGGAAACAATGTAATAACTGGATTACCAAAGTCCAACAACACCAAGGTACAAAATGAACAAACAGTAAAACTTGGAGGAAGCAAATGAACAACAAAGACATGACCAGGACGATGACAGTAGCCAACAATGAACCGACAAGAAGTGAAAGAAAGCAAGGAACTCCAAATAAAACTCACACAGTGGTGTATACTGTTCAGGTAATGTAAGACCTGAGAAATTCTTGTGAGACCAAAACATCTGCTTCCATCAAATGTGTGGGTGGCTGATCTTGGAGCATTTCCCAAAGTCGTGGACAGGCATGGTCTGTGTTTGTGACATTTGTTAGATGCGCAGCCAGTGTCTCAGAATAATTTTCGGGGAAAATATGACATATGTGTTGCTTTATTTTTTCTGTTTTTGTGGCATTGTGTTGCATAAAATGTTCAATTGTGGAGTTGTTCAAGAAAGACATTTGTGAAATAAAATATACCGGTAATAATGATATTTTCAAAACCATGCCTAAATATTAATTAAGTGGTAAAATTCTGTCTTCTGTGATGATTTCTGTGAAGCCATACTTGAATTAGGAACCCCTATTCTCCATCCCCAAAGAGTTGGAACAAAAATTCTAAGTGGAATGTACTATTTGATTCTTAAAATAGATATGACTAAAGGGCCACAGGGAAAACAATTTCAATAAGCAATTATTTTGTTTGCTTGGCTGTGTTGCATAATTTAATCAAAAACTCAAAATTTACTGGTTATTTTGGCGACAAGACTCACAAATACAAACAAAAAAAATATCTTACCATGTTGATCTCTGAAATAGTGTCAATACTAGCAATGTCCAAGCTCATACCAACAGTCACAGGGCCATCTAGAAAAAATAGAACAATTAAACAATATATGCAATACTGTACCTAAATGCCTTGGAGTAATGTGAGATTATAGGTCGTGTTAAGCAGTCATCAAGAGTTTAATAATGCATCGTGTTGATAATGAAGTGCTGATCAGGGAATAATCATTAAAGAAAAGCAAGTCTTTATGTTTAATGTTACAACCAGCTATGGTTTGTTAACAATTAAATGCAAGATGCTTTGCATTCTACCGCCTTCAAATTAAAACGTTTGCCGGGCTTCTTTCATTTTTTCCTGCTGGTAATTTCTGTTTTATTCATTACTAACAGAAAATTAACCGAGGAAAATAACAGTCATCATCTACAGAACAATTATTATTATTTTTGTATGAATGTGAATTACTGCCAACTGCCATTGGTATTTTGCTGCTGATGACAAAATTGTGAAAAATAATTCTTATCATTTCCATTTTCAATCAGAGAAAAACAGTACACTTTCACTGTTTTTGCCCATCTCCACAACGGAGAGATATTTGTTCCATATCTCCACAATTTATGAATACTTTCATCCAACTGTGCTCTTGTGGACATTCAGAGAAAAGCAGACATACTTTTATTTTGCCACAATCACATGGGTATACCTGAGGCATCCTCATTTCAAGGTATTAAACGGATACAATTTATTTTTAAACCATATTTGATTGCCTCACTGAAATTACATTGAAATAAGTAATTAATATCAACTATTCATTGCAATAAACAGTAATATAGTACTTTTAATTGGTGCACTGAAATTGTTTATTTGCCCGATTTTCCATACGATCTTGCACAGAATCAGCATACAATATCTCCCTGTCAAAAGAGCATTTCTATATGTGGATGCAGTTTCCTTACTATCAAAGAAAGGCCTCAGGTACTTGTTATATCCTTTCATCAGCTTTTGAATGGTTGGAGGCAGAATTTCTCCTTCTTTCACTTCTGCTTTTATCATGGTGCTCTCTAACAACCTGAGGAGGACAGGAAGAAAGCAAAACAGTGAACAGTCCATATTTTTTATTGTGTGACAAATATTTACACCACGCAAATTCACTGGAACTGTGGGATATTTGTTTAGTCCTGGTGTATATCTTGCAAACATTTGAATTGAGAGGACATGGCATGAAATGGAGCTAAAAAGGATTTTCTTTAAAAAAAAAAAAAAAGTGCACACATGAACGGCTTGTTGAATTGTTTTGATCCACTTATATTTTATGGTAAGCATGTACTCTATTCCTATGCGGTTACATTTTAATTGGTTCAATTCAAGAAATGTATCTTCTTTTTTATGCTATAAGCGCTTTTCATAAAGGCTCATTGGAGTGCGGGAAGATGATTATATGGCTTGTAATTGCAATATACAGTGATCCCAGAGTCTTTAGCTTATGTGTGTGTTTGTGCAGAAAGTGTGAAATTCAAAATGTTTTCTTGCGGACAAAAAGCTCCTATAGGCACATGCTATGATGTGATGACAGAAGAGGAGACTGGAGGAGGAGAGAGTAAGATCTGTGCAGCGACAGGACTCTTCTTCCTTCTTGTACTGACTTCATTAGATTCCCATCTTGCACTATTGCACAATGATAACATTAGTGACAGCAAAGAATTGATGGTGCTCGGGTGGAAGTAGCAAAATAAATGACAAAATAACGCAAACTAAAGGACCCTAGCAACTGCATGGCAACTGATAGATAAATGAACAAACCAGTCACAACAGTAAATACTGGACTGTATATGACAAAGATGATAGACATATAAAAATGACAAAGACATGGCTCAGATGATAAAGGAGACAAATACATGACCATAGCAACTGCATAGCAACTGATATCACGACAGTTCTCTTCATATCGTGGGGTGTAGCTCCCTGGGGGGCATACAGTTCTAGGGTATAAGCATGTGATTCCAGGAAACATGCTTTTTTTTTTTCTTTCAAAACAATTTTACCCCAGTAATTTGTAATTGCACATCCACTGCAGTAGATGGCAGTAACAAAGTGTTCTTTTTTAAAAAATTATTTTCAACTAAGCATGCACATGCACAGCACACAGCAGGAGGTATGAAACACAAGGAACAAACCTTTAAATGACACCATGAAAAAAAACGTAACATGAATGATAATAAAAGGCAGACAGAGACTAAAAAAGCAATGTGAAATAAGTTATTCTGTGTCCCACATTTGGCCTCTATTTCTTTCTTTTTGTTAAAGGTACAATGTTATGCAGAAAAGTAGTTATAAAAATATTACAAATTATACATTTATACTTATCATTTATAGTCGAGGAAGAGGGTTTTCAATGAGCACAATATTGTCTTCTTCTGAGTGGGTCATAACTTGAAATAAACAAGAAGCACCAGTTTAATGTAACAAACTAGATATACTGTATATACAGAAAATTGGAATATTAGTGGCGCATAGGTCTGGTTGTGCAGTATTTGGGAAACAAATGAACCACAGGGAGAAAATAATATGCCTTTTTTTTTTCTCAGGATCAAGTCATTTCACATCTGTGGCACCAAGCTAATGATGTTTCATGAGTCTACTGTGAGCAGTAACATTTTATATGCTCAGCTTTGCTACACGGACCTGCCCAAGTGAGTCAGCAACCCACTGTTAATAAGGCTCGATATTTGTAATACAGCATCTCAAAGCTTTGGATAAACCGTGAATTAACATCAAATTTATATATTTTAAAAAACACATTAGTACTTGATTATTGATACAAGCAATTTACATAATTTCATTTTGAAAATAATATCAAATATGCAATAAATGAGTATTAAAACTCTTACGCAATTCCATCTTCTGCTTGTCCTACTTGTGCAAGCTCCATGTGGCTTCCATGTGAAACTGCTGGAGCTGACAAGCCTCCCCACAAATGAAAGTGAAGTTGGGCTCTCAGACCACCTGACTGTGTCAAATAAGCGGAGACAGCTGGTAAGTTGCTCCCAGCACCCTGTTGCTATGCTGCATGAAGTCTCACTCACATGGCTTGCAGCCTGTTGTTTCAGGAGGCAACAGTCTTGAATGCTAAAGCCATGTTAGTGACGGCGGTGACAGCGCTCGGCGCTCTGCCTCTGGCCCACTGCATTATCATTCTAGCTCACCCTGTGTGGTTACATTCACAATTCCGTTTGCAAAGTGCATGAGTGCATTCTTTTGCTAATTTATCCAAACTGCTTGAGAAAATGTAGGGAAAATATGCTTTTAAAAAGCAGAAAGAGTATATTGTCAGACTACTGAACATCACTAATATTTGGAGTAATGTATCGTAATTGTACATCAATAATAAAGTGTTGTGAAGGAGAAATCACTAACAATGGCAATAACATCTGTATTCTATTACTCATTACAAATTTCAAGTCATATCATGACAATGTATTATTTTTCAAGTAATTTTTGTTTTCCTGATTCTCATTTTATTTCTCTATTTCACTGTCATGCACCACATTATAGCAGAAACATTATATCATGGGTACTTTTTAACACCTACTCAAACAGAAAAAATAATTACTAACTCTAGCATACTCTCCACATGAAATGAAGTAGAATTGCGGAGAATAATTTTCATATTGATAGTTTTTAACTAATTATTGATTTTCACCAAACATTCTGGACGGAAGTCACAAGGACCAAGAAAGAAACCGGGAATTTGTCTATGTATATATTATCATCGTTAACATTGATAAAAATATCGACCACCGACAAAAAACACGTTCAGTCTTGACCACTAATAGCACTACATTCAACGACAACATTTTTCTTCTCCAGCTCCTGACAAAGTGAATACCTAATAGGTTTAGATCGCTGTAGTAATCAATAAGTCTTCAGATTTATCGCTAACAGTGTGTGAAGACAGCATGACAAAGTGAAAAAGTGGATATTTTGCTGTCTGTGCTATGGATTAAGCAGCACGTCACACCGTGACAAACCTGCTTCTGCGCACACAAGCATCACTTCTATTTTTGAACTGGAGTAACTTTCTCCGCCCATTTGAAAGTAAAGTCTTCAGAGGGCATGTTTTCCCAGGGTGCAATCTGACAGACCTGACACACCTGCCCACTGGGCTGCCTATCAAGAATAATAAGATGACACAGTGAGTGCCCACAAGAGAGCTCACGGGGCTGATGCCATGCAGGCGGGAAGCCTTACTTAAGATCCAGAAAAACAGAAATACTCCATTTTAAATTGCTCTTTATATTTTCCAAGCCTTCAAAAGATTAGACCGACATTATTCATACATGAACATTGCATATTTTTGTCTTATGTATACAAATTGGTGCCTGTTTGTACCAATATTTAGTCAAAAGACTGCTTTTAGTTATTGTACTACAGATTATGCTCATTTGCAAACTCTTAGCTATCATAAAACCATGATTGCGGTGTTGTATATACTGTATGTCGAAAACACACATACGATACAAAATGAATCAATAGCTGTGAAAACAGATAGCGCTCAACATGTTCAATGATAGCTGTAAAACCAAACCAAAAAGTGGCAGCTTTTACTGGTAGATATGACTTGAAAACAACATATTCTTTCATAAACATCATTTTGTTGACCTCCTAAATTTTTCAGATGATTATTAGGAGTCTCAATAATGGACAGTTACTGTGACGCTTTTGTAAGTTAGCACACACTCCAGCACCAGCAGAGCACCCTTGTGACTGTGCCCTGGACAAATTGTACGAAAAACGGATAGATTCTTTTCAGTGTGACTCGCCAGTGCGGATCAATAAGAAGGAAACACAAATAATGGCACCGCTGTGAATCAAGTAGCTACCAATCAATGAGTGAAACACACACGGACAAAAAAAGCTAAAGGCACATTAATGAGCTGCTCACCGCTTTTTGCTGAACAACAATTAATCAACGTCTTAGTATTTGTAATGATTGAATGAGACCGATACATGGGTTAAACAAAATCACAATACAGATTAACACAAGCATTGTATCTTGCATATGACTTTAGAATGAAGCTTTTTGCTACTTGAAGGGCCTCGACCTCTTCCGCAAAGTGGAATGTGTGACATTTGAAGCTGTGGTAAATAGTGACCACTGGATGGCCTTTATCTCTCCATACATTGGGTGGCCTGAAGGCTATACTAATGTGGGGTGGCTTCATGTTGGATGCGTGGTTGGATGAATCAGTTCAGACATAGTTATACAGAGGTGCCTTGGAATGAAGGTCTCACACCCTGTGGCAGGATTTGTCTTTTCAGATACAGTTTCATGACATAACCTCTCGAAAGACCTCCCAACCCCCATGAACTCTTCTTCCCAATCTTCATCCGATTCAAACAAAGCATCAGTCTCGGCAGCACTTTCGCATTTCAAAACAGATTAATTTAGATAAGCCTCGACTCCCTGCAGTGAGTTGAGTAATGCTCTCCATGGACGTCCTTCTCCCTGTCTTTCCCTTCATGCTTCCTCCCACTCAGCAATATGCACCAGTCGTAGCGGATTCCCACACTTCTTTCATTGATTCATGTCATTATCTCAAACCAGCATCCAAACCATGCCCTTTGTTGTACAAAAATCCCATGTGTATTTGGCATATGCATAGAGAGCGATTTGATTGCTTTTTTTAAGCATTCTGAAGCATTTCACTGCTGGCAGGGACACAGCTTCAGCAAAGTTTTGTTGTTACTACAGCAAACTCTGACTCACAAGGGATTCACTAATACATATTCATGAGATTGTACACCACATTCATTAAACCTGCAAGCCATATTACCATAATGTATGCATTTTCTTCCATAGTAACAAATTAAAAACTGTTGGAAGCTCCGTATGTTTATCATGTGTTATTGACAGAAAATGTCCTTTTTCCTCATTAAAATCCATTTATATTAAATGATATATTAATATTGGTGCCGCCAAATTATTTTTTAAACTGATTAATCAAAATTATTTTCCATA
Source organism: Hippichthys cyanospilos (assembly GCF_059441005.1). Classification (NCBI taxonomy): domain Eukaryota; kingdom Metazoa; phylum Chordata; class Actinopteri; order Syngnathiformes; family Syngnathidae; genus Hippichthys; species Hippichthys cyanospilos. Next base: position 11,373,853 of record NC_142376.1, on the reverse strand, counting down.
ATTAAACGATGATGATTACTGGCATGTATACAACTGTTTTCTGAAACATTTGCAACAGATGTATACTTGAGTAATAAGATCAACGTGGAATAATCAAAAATAAATATTACCGTATAATACTTTTGTAATAGCTTACGTTGATCATTTAATGAGATTGTTTTCCTGTGAAATACAACTGTAGAAGAAAACTATGGAATCTGACTCATTGTTACAGACATTTTTTTTTCTTTTAGTCTTCTCAAAAGCAATTCCCAGAACTTCTCACTTATTGTGTCGCTTTAGTGCTGCCCATCAGCATCACACTCCATCTGCGTTTGTGAGGCCCTGTGGGGATAACTTGAGGAGGACATTTACCGTTTACCATCCTTCACCTTTTCTTTAAAACTTGCAATTTTATTTCATTCTGTCAGAATTTACTGCAATTGAGCAAATAAAGAAAAATGAAGCGTTGAAGCATAACCAGGCCAATTGGATGAAAAAATTCAGTGCTTCAACAAGCTTCATTTTGCCATCACACTAAGACACTTGGAACAAAAATGAAATTGGATTTCAAAGATCTAAAGATCACTCAAAGATCTAAACCCCATGAGTTCACCTTACAATTTCAAATTTGGGTTTAATATGAATACGAAATAGTCGAATAAAAAATAATTTTTAATCCATGGATCCCTTCCATTGTTTTTCCGACTTCATTGGAGCCTGCTTTGGCCAGGTGAAAGGTTGACTCGACCTGGAATAGTCACCCATCACAATGATGCTTGGCGAGACGGACAACCGACAACGTTCACACATTCATTCTGTCACTGAGTAGGAACTGACACTGAAGTGAGTGAAACATTACAAACGGTGACTCATTTACATTACCTTTTTCTATTTTAAAAATTAGTCATAGTTGAATGCAGGAGCAATTATGTAAGACTATGAAGTATGAAGATGTATTATTTATACTATATGTCAGTGTTGACAAAAAGCCCTGTGAGGGCAGCCATCATTCTGATGCAAACTAAGATCAAAGCCTGTCTGCTGCCTCTGAAATCCAGCCTGAGAAGTGTGTAAAAAATTCAGCCCTTACTTACATTGATCAACATTTTCAGTTTTAATTGGTGCCCTGAGAGATTATTAAAAAAAAACAACGTGTTTATTGTTAGCGAGAACATTCTTCAGCTCCTCGGTATGTATGTACCATGCCTCATTTAGAAAGGTAGTAAGAAGATGGATGGATGGATGGATGGACGGACAGGTGGATGAAAGGACTGATTACTATTTACCTCCTATGATACATAAGGGTGTGTTGAATATAAGCCCAAGAGTTCCGTTCCTACGTTCCTACTAATGCAGAATAAAGTTATAATTACATCTTAAATTCAAGTTTAGCTCTGATAATGTATTTTATACCACTGCACATACTAGTTCACTGTGCACTGATGATAACACTTGTAATGACAACATTACAATAAATATAAACTATGTTTTAATCACACATTCCATGTGTTTCCGAACCTACCAAACCTTGAGGCACTGCGGGTATGGGTCCTCTAACCACCGGATTGACATTATCGCAGCTAAGAAGCAGGCTGCATCATAGAGATGCTGCACAATTTGTCAGGCAGGCTTTCAAGATTTCGAGATTTTGCCAATCAGGGCCCAACAGAAACGTCATCACCAACATAGGTTGCTAGCACACTGAAACAGCCCTGAAATCCCTTTTCCCATGACTTCTGTGACATCACATCTGCGGCGGGACCGCAGCTGTGATGTAACGGCTGTGATTATTTCCGCACTACAAGGCACATCAGATTATAAGGCGCACATAGGGCACACCACATTTAGGCCGCATTGAATAGAAAATACAGCGATGGCTGGGGTTGCATTATGCATCCACTAGATGGAGCTGTGCTAAAGGGAATGTCAATAGAACAATTAAATAAATCAGTCAAGTTTTCAATCAGAAATTAAGAATAAAGCTAATTTGTGGTAGATACTGAATAATGGGAAACAATACCTCTTGATTATATTTCAAGACCGCTTAGATCAAAGCCAAGTCAAATCAAGAGTTTAGAAGAATATAATAATGACTCAATTATGTATTAAACTTACATGTTTAATACAAATATATATATATATATATATATATATATATATATATATATATATATATATGTGTGTGTGTGTGTGTGTGTGTGTGTGTGTGTGTGTGTGTGTGTGTGTGTTTGTGTGTGTGTGTGTTTATATATCTATTTGACACCGTTTCTGCAATTTTTTCACAGAATGATAACGATTTTTATCTTGCTGATGTACATCCAGTGGTGCTTATACACACATGACTGCTCTGAAAAGTCATTTGTCAATCTGACACAAAGGTTTTATGTTTTAGAGTATGAAAGAAAAATAGTGCGTCATAGTGGTGAAATGCACCTTGACAAAGGAAAATGGGCAGCCACATATAGCTGTCTAAATAATAAACAGGTCAGTTTTGGTGAGTTTAATTCAGCCCTACCCAAAAAACATTTTTCTGTCTATTTCTGCTGTGACACAAGTCTTGGATGTAATAAAGAGTATTGAAGCCAAAATTTGATAAACCTGGGGTGTTCTATTAGATCTTTATAGATCCAACTGCCTGTTTGGCTTTAATGTACCACTATTTATAAAAAAGACACTGGTCTGAAAATAAGCTACTATGGGAAATTGGCCAAGGCATACTCTCTTGAATGGCTCACTGCCCATTGTCATCGTGTACATAGTATAATAAAATATTATTAAACTGATTGCTCTTTGTCTCTTTGAATTGATTTTAGACACAAGGACTTCATAATTCCAACTTTCAACATTTTTTTTTCAAATTATTTACTCAAGTACCGCTAAAGTAAACCGCATAAAGATTTTTTGGATGAAATGAAAAGACTTTAAGGGACACTGTAACAGGAATAAATTAAATGATTACGAATTTAAAAAAAACTTGCAAATAAATGTGTTTTTAATGACAAACACTATGGTTTAAATAGTTTTGAAGGTCTAGTTATCATTAAATTAGGTTACGTGGGGGGTGACACTACTCCGGAGGCTGCCATAGCTGTTTTAGCTACGGACAATGGTAAATACAGCAACTCCCGCTGTCTGTAATGAAAAACAGTCTAAATCTTACACATTGTCCCTTTAAAGAGCATGCTGCGCCAACAGTGTCTGATTTATTAAACTTTCGAAAAACATTTGTGGTGGTATCTATGGTGGCCTACAGGCAAATGCAGTGCAACCAGCAACATTATATAAACAGAAAAAACAAAATAAAACAAGCTTACAACAAAACAACTGCAAAAAAAAGAAAGAAATTAAAACAGCTGCAAACAAAAATTATAAATAAACAGATAAAACAAAGCAACAAAAAAGTGCAGTCACAGAAAACAGCATGGCACACCAAGATGAAAAAATATACTGTACTATGTGTTATCACCACACAAACGAATTGGTGGAACTAGGGGGACGGGACCGAAAGTCATCGACCAGTCAGATGCATTCTGTGCTTATTAATGATTTACACTATTTCCTAAATTTATTGAGATTGGGCTTGTTATAAGAAAAAAGAAAGCATGACACTATAAAATGTTAACCGAGCACTACATAATTTGTGTCAGAGAAAATGTTTAAAAACAAGCCTACCACTAGGTCACTTTTGAAGACCTTCATTTTCCTCTGGAAAGCCTGCATTGCAGATATCAGCTCACAAACGCCTTTGTTCTTCCCTTGAAGCTTCAGATTTAGGTTATTCGTATGAATCGTCACAAAAAAATCCCACAGCTTCCAACTTTGATAGATTTTGCAGAAATCTATGAACTGTTTTGTTTTAACATTCATTTGTTTTGACAGAAACTTTAGTATTTCACTCGTTAATAGCATAAAATCATCAAAAGGTGTGTTGACCTCCATTAGGAACAAATGCATCAAGTGATGATGCGGTCCAGATGTCGCTCTCAAGAGGCTTAACAGACTCTTCATTATTGCCATGAATTTGAAGTAATAGCTGTTCAAGACTTGCAGAAAGGACTGAAAGCTGAATTATCAGTGGTAAGTTATCAGGTGAGGGTGGAGAACCTTCAGGCAATGAACCTGTCTGCCATCTCTGCTGATCAAACTGTAGCCGGAATTGACACCATTTTCTTTAAATCTATTCCTTTTCATTCAGCAGAGTTGCATTATTCATGTCTTCAACCTTTGCCCACAGTGGCTTGCCATGCCCAACAAATGTTGAACAAAACTCCTTTCTGACAAAGGTGGGAGATTTGCATTTTTTTGTTTGTTCGTTTGTTTACTGGCCCTTACAGTCTGGTTCATTGACCCCATTCCATTATCAGCCTTCTATTTTTTTGTAAGTTTAACCAAACTAAAATCGGCGGTCCATCAGCCAACTTCTGTTATCGCTTGCATTACCAAAATCCATCCCCGCTCCAAAAAACCTTGACCATGAATGCAACAATCAAACATCCATCATCTTAAACCAAAAGTCAAAGCTAAACCTTAAGGTCTTCTTTTCAATCACTCAATTATCCTAAAAGGGCAAATGAGTTTATAACTAAAAACACTAAACCCACACCACAACTCATAGCATGCATGCATCATCGCATATGTTGTACCAACGTGTTCCCCTTGCAGTAGACTGGAATAAGTAACACCGACTATAAGGCATGTAGTTTACATCATGTTGTTTGAATGCCCTCAACCTCTGGAGTCATTTACAGAAACAATTGCATAAAACAAAATACACATTTGAACACATGTCATCCGTCACATATACAAGTAACAAACCAAGGGTTTTCTGATCATAGATAATGCATTCATGGGGGGATTTTAAAACTTCTATCTTACATTTCCTAGAAAAGAGCCAATCAGAGTGATGCAATGTACCCATTGGTCACTTGAATGCCGTCACCTTCTACACAGAATGCTTTGCTCAACTATGTGGAAGCAAATTATTCATTCAAAACATAATTAAAGAGCAGGTTTTAACTGGTTACCATTACCAACGGTGGCAGGTGACACAGGTGGTGACGATTACAATGACGGATTAAAATGACAGATTAAATTGATGGATAAAATCAACTGTTCAGTTGATTTGAGTCTTTTGTTTTTAAAATACCGTTGCGGTGGTTCATCGGCAACACGTCAGTCTGTCTGTAACTAACCAACACGTCTGCTACGACTGCGCATCATGAGTGGCATCAGTCATACGCACTATGCATATATGCACCTCGGGAAATGCACTCTTAATTTTTAATTCCATTATGCTTAACTAGATCACCAGCCGGTACATCGCTGCATCTGGCTTCTGTAAAGTCTGAAATAAGAATTCGCTAAGGTTTAGCTGTCATTTCCTCTTAGTTTGACCTCAAACATTGTGTAACACTTCAGGCATCTTTTATTATTTCTGAATCTGAGAACGACTTCTTGTGTTCACCTAAAATCCATGTCACTCTAAGTGAGCACTCTTTTTTTTTTTTTGTGTGTCATAAAAGAAATAGAATCCTGCTTGCAGCTTTAGATGGCAATTTCAGTGCAGTGTTATTTTTCTTGTTCTACTTTTGTCTCCTGACATCTTAAACACATTGGTCTGTGCTGGTAAGAGAGAGAATGAATGCTAACTTTTGAGTCCAGTCTTTCTTAAATCAATGATTTTCACTGTCCATTCTTGTTTAGCAAAGCAAACTTAGAATACGCCTTTTATTTCTCCTTAAAAAAAGAAAAAAAAAGAAAGCTAAAACACAAAAAAAGTGTATTTTGCCCCACAGTACCGCAATAGCTTCACGTAAAAATCATGCTCCTATTGTTTATTGTTGGGTATAATTTTACAGCCTTTAAATTGTATTTAAACATTACGTGTAAGTTTTAAGGATAATCAAGACCTTTTTAGTCCTATGATAATAATCTGCGGACACCCAGGCTAAACGATAACTAACAAAACCAGTATGCAGTACGCTGCATTGTTAGGAAAGCTAACAATTGCAGCAATAACATTATTTATGTATTTGCCACAAAATAAGCTTGCATGCACAGTATCATTGAACCCTAGGGTGCAATTAATAGAAGTCTAAAAAGCTGGTGCTTTGGCAAAGATTCTCAATTTCTATGAAAATACTTGGTAGTGCCATTTTAATTAATTAATGCAAGCCAAAGACTGTATTTAAGCTTTTAATAGCTTGTTCATGTGGAAAATCTACATTAATAAGGAAGCAGAGGCACTGCAGGCTTTCAAATGGAATATGTTATACAACGCCACTGCTTCATTTAAATAGTGCCCCCCCCTTCCTTTTTTGGGGGGACGGGGGTTGTTTATTGTGTGATTTATATATTTATCCTAAAAATTCAGGTATTTTCATGATGCATCTGATGTATCTGATGTCTGTGTTTATGTTAAATGTGTCTGTGTATAACATTGTGGAAGGATATGTCAAGTGTTCAGTGATCAGAAGGTGTAACAATCTTTTATTTTGTTGAGATAAATGAGACAATATTATTTATGGCTAGGGTTTTTCGAAATGATTAAAAAATTGTGGGATTAAATAAATTGTACTTCTTCACACTCCTTTTCAGGCATGTCAATAGGTTTTACGGTTACTTTTTTTATTTTCGGAAAAGTCTGCCTTGCAAATTTTTTAGTTGTAAACTTTTTTTTATGTTTTAAATAAATACTAAGTAAACTAAAGAAGGTGATGAGAAGCTGCATTCAGCCAATAAATACTCAATGAACCCTGTGGCTAGAATCTTCTAATATAATGGATTAATGAGGACATGAAACCATGACTAATTACTTTGGATGATTAAAATGGCAGAGAAGACAAAGAGAGGGAATATTCTGGGTAGGCGACCTACTATTAACGCTGATGAATATGAAAAAGTGGGTTCAATAGGCACGGTATTGCAAATAAATGGAAAGGTACTACAGAATCGTTTAGGACAAAAGTTGCTTCTTATTTTTGTGTATTTTTTTCCCATTTTATATAGAAATTGCATTAAAAATGTTTAGATTTAGCCAGAATTCTGCTGAAAAGTTATGTCAATTTGAATGTCTATCTGCCCACCCGTTCATCCATCCATCCAACATTAAAGCGATGTACAATATATGTACAGTTTGAACTCAGGCAATAACAACGCTCTAATGCCATTATGGAAAGGATGGCTGAGTCCGGTCCTCAAGAACCACAATTCTGTATGTTTTCAATTTTCCTCCTCAAGAAACACACCTTATTCAAACAAACAGGTCATTAACGAGGTTTTCAGAAGTCTGATAACGACCCCCATTTAAATGAGCTTTGTCGGCTGAGGGAAATATCAAAAACTCTCTCAAGGACAGGACTTGGCCACCCCTGCGTCAAGGTAACCAAAGAATATGTAACAAAAAAATGTGAGGCGAAAAGTAAACAAGAGCATCAAAGCACTCGCTCTTTTGTCTATTCACCAGGTGTTCCAGAATTGTTGGGCACATTTCAAGTCTTAGATCTACTGAAGAAGAAATGGTAGTAAAACGAAACAGGTACTATTTTCATGCTAAATCCATTATGTCTTTTGTGATGGAAATGATTTTTTTTTCTTTTTCTTTTCAGCTCCAGTAATGGCATTTAATCAACCAGAAAAGGCATTTTGTGTCCTTGAAATTATTTTGATGTGTGCCATGTGACAAATGTGTTCAAATTGAACATTTCATGTAAAACTTCAGATCCATTGTTTGCAGAATGGCAGGCTGTTTTTTTTGTTTGTTTTTTTTCTGTCGTAATAGTTTTTGAGATATATACTAGTATAATGTTGAAATGTGCCCAAGACTTTTGTAATACCCTGTAGAATTACTTGTCTGCAGCTTCACAATGAAGAACGACTACTGGCAGATAAATTCACTTAGTCCATTCATGCCTCAGTGAGTGTGTTATAGTAGAAGAATGGATGAATTCAATGACCCTTTATATGTATTTTGTAAAATCGCCAACAAGGAGCTCATTGAATATAAGGTTGGAATCTTTCTCGTACAATCAGGGTCACATAGGTCACTATGTGTGTTTGTAAAATGGGTGTAGTACATTCATCTTCCACTGGTAGAGTGAAACTGATCAAAAGCTGTCCAGCAGCTGATCTCAGCATCAATGTGGCTTTGCTGATGGACTAAGTACTGCAGATTAGATTTCCAGGGTCTTTAGAAAAAACAATTACATGAAGTCTACAATTGTAATAAGGTATTGCCTCAAAAAATATAATTCAAAATGTGCCTATTCAAGGGTCTAAATCAATCATGTCTATCACAGTCTTCACAGAACAATTGATTTTTAGATCATTGGGTGGTCTTTTTTATATTTTGGTTGGGCACTGAGTGAATGCACACCTGTGAAGCTCAGATATCGTGACGCAGAGGAGTAGAGGAAATTTTGATGACAAATGTGGCGCAAAATAGCCATTCATCCCCATGAGATCTGTGCTGTTGTGTCTGTGCATCTGATCTGTGAGAACATAATCAGATTTCCTCGATAGCATCGTTAATGCATTAATGGAATTTTAATGTCCGCAGTCTGAAAACTGGAGGTGACTGTCAATGTGGAAGGAGCATTTATAGTTTCAACACAAACGATACGGTCACTGTTTACTGTCCATTTCTCACCTCACAAGGGGAAGACAATAATAAAAAGCACAATAATATTAATGTGTTGATTACTACAATGGAAAATTTGGATGGTTGCTGTAAAATGTATTGATTAAATACAATGACATCCACCACACATACGTATACATATCGAATACACCAAAATTGCATCATAAAATCTGTGCCACAAATTAGATCTGCTTCCAGTTGGTTTAAAATATAGTCTACTTTCAGCCACCATGGAAAATGCCATTGGCCTGTTGAAATGCCTAGCATAGTGCAGCAGCACCAAAAAAAAAAAAAAAAGCCAGTTTTTACACCCTAGCGTATTCTCGCGGAAATACAGAGCATTATTTTTCCTGCCTTTTGAAAACACGGAAATGATATTTGTTCTTCTGTAAAGGATCATACCTGCTAATGAGGAGCACCGAGAACAGGGGCCCAGCAGATACAAATAGACCCATGGCTGCAGAGGAAGTGGAGAGGCCGAGTAGAGTCTGGAATCTGGGATAAAAAAACACAGCATATATAGCATGCAAGTTAGCATGATGCAAGGCTTGATAGATTGTGTTTCATTCTAAATTAATGCTGTCTTCTGCAACTAAAAAATGATGCAAGAATGTGTTTGTGCTTAACAGCACACTTGAAAATCCCACAACTGTTGTATTTCAAAACAAAGTGAGAAGCCAGGCATCAAACACTGTCATGCCGATTGCTCAAACTCTTCTCATATAAACAGTAATTTATTTCATTTGAAAGAATGGAATGCCTATGGCAGTACGATGACCTCAAAAACCCTTTATCTTTATGGCTGCACCTTATACAGCAGTACTGAGATTCTATGGTGACATGCCTGTGGGATATTCCCTATACAGTGTAATGACATCTTGTTAATGACTTCTCCCTGTGAAGACAGAAGCCAGTCACAGACTGGGTTGAAAAGCAAAAAGGAGCAGCGCCGTTTCCGTCAAAGAGGGTCTCTTTGTTTCTGTCATCTCTCAGAAGTCGAAGATGAAAGTAATCAGAAAACCTTCTGAGGCTGGCACGAGAATCGACTCACGCTGAAGGCAAATGAGAGCAAGGAAATACTGGCACATTAATGTTGAATGTATGGCAACTGTGGACAAACAGGATGAAATAGTCTTCAGTTGACAAAAACTTACATGTCTTTAAAAGAGGATATATTTGCTATGTACGAATTGAGAATTTAATCACGATGGGTCGATGTCACGAAACATTCTGATAAAAGTGTCATTTTGTGATAAGCAGTCATTAAAAAGGTCTCCTATTTTGTTTTAATAACTTGATTGGTCTGTCCTACGTGTTAACACCTTCCACGGTTATCACCCCTTCTTTACCCAAAACTTAAACTGCAAGTACCTTAACACAAACATTTTGCATGAGCTCAAAATTGTTTATTTCAACTATTTTTTTCTTCCATATACCCTTGGTGTTTCTGTGTGTATCTCACCATTGTTAAATGTTTACCCAAAAGGTGATCAAACCGTATAACATGAATGAAGGTTTTTCCTTTTTTTTTTTCTTCCATGTTGCCTTAGCAGCTTCATATTAAAGTGAAAATCGCAATTCTAAGGTTGCATAATTTAAAAATTGACTACATATTTGGGAAAGAATTTAACAACAACAACAAAAATGGTTATGGAGGGTATTTTTTATATTTCTGTGTATCTGAAAACTGTTTATATGTCCTGCTGCTAAAATGTTCTTGAACGTCTGTTAAAAGGTGTTTGTTTTGTCTTGGGATAATAATAACCTACTATTACATCATATGAGTAAGATATGGAAAAAAGACTCGGTATGCTTTATTACTTCAAACTAATATCTACTGATGATTCTTTCTTTCTTTTCTTTCTATTTTGTTCCTAAATCTTGTAAGGTGTTACTATGTTCAATTAATTGATAAAAAGTTAATTAAAATTGGCCCATTTTCATTCAAAACATTAATTCCTGATTATCCCATTTATCATCTTGTTTCTTTTAACATCACTTGTTTCATTCTCCATATTTGTGTTGCCATATTTAAAAACAGTGGCTAACCTATTTTTACACTGTTGCATCTAAAGAATTTTAACATTTTAAACATGCTTTTTGTTCATTCAATTAAGCAATTTTGACATGGAGTATATTTTGGTGACTGTCTGATCCAAAAGGATATTCCTATCTGAGGAAAAAATACTTTTGAGTTGTTTGGAAACATTGCACGCTGTTCAAAAACAACTTAGTGCATGAATGATCTTGACGGGGAAAAAATTGATTCCTTTCATGCCAGATAACACGGGTAGGCTGTGCTGGAAAAGCTTAGTTTTGCCATATAAAAGGCATGTTATTTTCCATGTCTTTAGACTAAAAGAGGGAGGGCACTGTCATCATCAAAATACAGTATGCAAGCACAAAAAGATTTGCAAAACGTGATCTCCTGAATATTCTCATGCTTCTCTTTGTTTATAAAATATTTAGAAGTATCTGTAAGAATATTTCAAATATTTATTCCAAGATGTTCCAGTTGTAATCTTGCTCACCAAACAAAATTATGGTTACAGAACAGAGTTTAATACTATTAGGATATTTCCTTTAGGAAAATATGTCAATAATTTTAATTCTTGAAAGGTTTCCTGTTTTGTTGTGATTACTGTTATGGTATGGTATGATATGGTATTTTTTCTCCTAATAAAACTTTTTTATTTGCATTTTCATCAGTACTTGTTTACTATTATAAATATTAATCTTATTGTTCTTATTTTTAAAATTATTATTTATTATTATGATTATGATTATTATTCTTGCCTTTATATTCATCTTTAATGCTGTGCAAACACAGGAATCTTGGAAAAAACTCTTATCAGTTGTTATTTGTCATTTTGTATGAATTTCAAATGTCAAGTACAAAAAAATCTTTATTTTGCTCATATCTAATTCGCTTCTTTATCTTCAAATAAGATTATTACTGTTAATGGGGTATGCAGGTATACGGATAGCAAATGCAAAATTGATTCTGAATTTAGTCATAGACCCATAAATAGGAATATAATCAAATCATGAGAAAGTCAAAGATTCCCAACCCTAATATTCTGCTAATTCATCCAGATGCATGAATGTCAACTTTGCGTTGCATGCAACATAAATCTAAAGCATTGAAACTTTAGTGCCATAATCAAAACTTTAATAAATTGAAAAATAAAGTAAAAATTGAATAAGAAGTGAATGTTAATAACCAAGTTTTAGGTCCATCTAATTGACTGCCTCATGGTGTTTTAGTGCTTAATCCTATAATTCTGATATCCCAGCTTGAAACTGTGGCACAAGTCCAAGCAACGATGAGATTCCCAAGTGTTATATCACAAAGGCTGTGAAAATCAATATGTTGGAGGCTACTCAATACCACACACTGCAAATAGTGAAGCAGAGTGACATTAGCTTTGGAAAAAGCCTTTACAATGCTTGCGTTATAGCTAGAAATCAATATGTGTGTAATAGAGTGATGCATAATTAATTATCATCCACCTTGAATCAAGGAGAATGGCACAAATTTAAGTTTGTTCAATTTTCACAACAGTGCACCATGTGTGAGAAAAAACAAATACAGTAGGGTCGACAATAAATTGTAAATGATGGAAATGACAATCAAAAACAGAAAACGCATGACTGGAATAATTCATCCATCTATGTTCTTTACAGTTTATTTTCATCAGGTTTGCTGAAACTCATACCTACCAACTCTAGGAGAGAGGCTATGTGCATCTAGATCTATAATCAAAACACTTTTCATTAACACAGTCATGCCTATGGACAACTTAGAATCTTTAATTAAACAAACATGTATAGTTTTGGAATATGGGAAGAATCCTGCCTCCAGAGACAATATCCCTGCAAGTATAGGAGAATATGCTGATTCTAAACAGGACGGCAAAAATATGAACTCTCAACCTTAATTGTGTTGAACAAATGTTAAACCCCCCATTCACTGTGCTGCAGACGTATGGGTGTCAAAATAAGATATTTTGCAGTTAATTAACTAGAGTGATAGTTCTGGGTTTTTTTGTATTCATTTAATGTTGTCTCTGACATTAGGCTCTCTGTATGGTGGTTAGCTCCCTTTTTAAAACATTGTACTTGTTTTGCTTAAATTGTTTGGGTTGGGAACGAAAGGTCAATTACACCCTGGAGACTGATTAGTTGCAATTGTGTTTTGCATAACCTGATCAATCTAGAGTAATATTTATTCTTTGTAAGAAAGAAAAACATAAATGCAATGTACCCACCCACAGCTAACGATAGCAAAGATACTAGAGTTGTGAGCCATAGTAAAGCTCTTTGCCAAGTTAAACTCCAGAATACCCAGCAGTATTTGAGCAAGTTTGTGACGAGGAGGATGGACATAGTTGTTTTTTTTTTTTTTTCCTAATAAATTTGCCATGACAAAAGAAAAGCAGCATTATTCCTTCCGATGCCTTAAACTGAAGTTTGCAGCAGAATACAGCAGAAGGTTAACTGGTTACAACTGCTTTTGTTAAACAAAATAAATGAATGAAGGCATTTTATGTTGTTGCTTATCCAAATATTGATCTGCCATAATAATAACACTTCTATCCATCCATTATCTTAACCCAGGGGTGGGGCCCGTTCCTCGCGAGCCGCATCCCTGCATGTTTTTGATGTCTCTCTCCGACATCACACCATATTCATACAATCAGCTCATCAGCAAGCTCTGCAGAAGCCTGACAAAAATCCTGATCATTTGAGTCAGTTGTGTTGCAGAAAGGAGACACAGAATACATGCAGGATAGCGGCTTTCTCGGACCCGAGTTGCCTACGCCTGTCTTTACTGCTTTTCCTCACGAGGGTCTCGGACGTTCTGTATTCTAGCTCAGCTGTCATTGAGTAGTAGGCGGCGGACACCCTGAACTGGTTGCCAGCCAATTGCACACACACACAATAACAAAATGAATCAAAATTCAAAATAAATAAATAAATAGTCCAGTTGAGGGGTTTTCTCAGAAATGTTTAGGTGAGATTAAAAAGAGATCAATGAATTAGAAACCTTTAATTAATCTCTCTGTCTATTGACATCATTTAGCACTCATAAAAACACAGTCGATTTTTGAGAGACTTAAAGGATTCTAAGCGTGTTTTACAGAATGAAAAATGCGGTAGTCAAATACTGAGTTACTGAATAATCTGCATTTTGCAAGCTTTACCCATTGTGAACAAGATCCCATAGAAATCTTTTTTTTAAAGAAAGAATGTGACTGATGAATGTCTGCCACATCCTCTGGGCTAATCACATTGTTGAAGGTCCATGCGAGACTATGGTAGGTATCTCAACTGTTGCATTTAATGTGACCTACATAGCTTCAAAATGATTAAAACTTAATCAACAGTGATGATCCCCATGGGACTATGTGTGATATGTGACAGAATACATTCCACTGATGAGCCAGATGTTTAGACCTGCGTCTGCTCTATTTTAGTGACCACCTCCGAGAGCACTGTCATGTTTTAAGAGTAGGTGTCTCCAAAGTGATGCATATCGTCTGTGGGCATTTTGATTTAAAGCAGACTTGAAAAGGGCATAAAGAAATATTTTTAAAAAAAGTATATGTCAGGCAGAATTGAGTCATTCATATTCCTTTATCATACACATATACAGCATGAGTCATATCTGGCCTCAAAATATAATTACTCAGTTACTGCCATTCCTCATTCTATCCTTCATAGCTGCAATTCACAAATGAATCCCAGAATGCTTGTGTCAAAGGTTACATGACTCCAAGCAATCAATAAAGTTCATGAGCTAATACACCAGCTAATACATTTGTTGAAATAACTGCTCTGCTTCACCAATTTGGGCTTCAGCCAAAGTCATTCCACAAAACCAAATGCATATACAGCCTAAATAGTTGGCAACAAGTGACCAACGACACAGATGTGAGAAACAAATTTATCTGGTCTGATGAAGACACAATTTTATGCAATATGAAGGAAGATTGATTCACCACTTGGTTCATACCAGAGTTATGGTGATGGAAGAAGCGGAGATTTCGATTGGCTAAAACAAATTTTGCTCGTGGACGGGTGACTGACAAAATCTTTACAACATAGGTGCCAACAATGGGGCTAACTGCAGATGCGCATTGTAATATTCATCCATCCATCCATTTCCTCAACTTCTGGCCCTCACAAGGGTCACAGGCTTGCTGCTACCTATCTCAGTTGTCTTTTTGAGGAGTACATGAAGTCCACCCTGAACTGATTGCCAACCAATCGCAGGGAGCACAGAGATGAGTGTCCATTATACCTTCCATGCACATTTTTGTGATTGAGTGTGGAAACTGGAGTACCCAGAGAAAACCAGCATGGTCACAGGGAGAACATGCACAGAACTTCACATAGAAATGCAGGAGCCGGAATCAAACCCACAACCCCATGTGAGGGACATATGCTGACCAGTCTTTCACTGTGTCTCTCACATCTGTAACATGTAATATAGTATACTGTACCTATTATAAATTTCACCAAAAAGCCATTTAAAGGAGTTGGGCCACGCTATGTTAATAATTGGATGTCTGAGGCTTAAAACCATTGACAAAGGATGATGCATTGCTCACCCTTAATCAAAAGAGACTTTTTTCAGGGCCTCGGCATCCCAATATCTAAGCTTTGGCCACATTTCTTTGACACGTAATCCTTGAAAACGAAAGCCTGGGGGAGACCTTTTTTTTCTCTGAAGAATCTGGACACTTTGACATTTTAGAATTGGACAATACCAGAAGGATTTATGCCGTTGTGGTGCAGCTCTACCTCAAACTAACCTGTGGTGTCTTAGATAATGTTTTCACTGCATGCACTTGCCACAAAATGAAAAGTAAATGTTCTCTATTCAACATTACAAATATGTTGGTGCAGCTCTAAATTTCTCAGAGACTGAGTACACTCACGTTCTTGCAGGTTTATGTCCAGAAAAAAGGTCAACTAGCATATTAGGGGATAATCTTTCTCAATGGATCCATCCACTTGTTATACATAGATCCATTTCCATTTACGTTAGTTCTCGGAGTCACAGGTAAGATGAAGCCTAAAGCGAGAGGTGACGTAGACCCTGAATGTTGACACTCAAACTGACACCTTCAGACAGTTTTGACACTTCAATTTAAGCACCATGCATGTTTTTGGAAGCTCCATTCCCTTGAAAGGGGGGGGGGGGGGGGGGTCCTTCATCTAGAAATGCATACTGTAATATTTAAAATAGCATGCATTTGGCGCACATACACTCCAAAGAGCCATCTTACAAATTAACTTCTGTGTCAAATTTGCTTAGCAGTATGTTTCAGGAGTGTGCTTTATTTAACAGAAATGTACATTTGGTTGGACGTACTAAATTGTCCTTAGGTGTGTTTGGGTGTGTGAATGCTACTCCCCGGTCAGCTGGGATAGGCACCAGCAAGCCTATGACCCTTGGAAGGATAAGTGGCTCTAGAAAATGGATGGGTGGATGGTATATTTGGTTGTTTATATAGAATCAAGAAAATTGCATGACGGGGTCTCAAAAAATGTCACAAAATGCAAAGGAAATTACATTTTTCATTCATTCTGACTTCTTTTCATTTTTGGAGTAATTTTTAAATAGATGGATTTTTTGCATGTTGTGCTTTGAAAGCAGTGGAGATTTTTAATTGCTCTTTAATTTTTCAACCTTGTCTTGGTTATTAAAACAGATTTTTTTTTTTTTTTGTTGTGTTCTTGCTTCAGTCTCAAGTTTCATTCTCAAGTTTTTGGTCTGTCTTAATCTCAGACTCCTGCTAGCCTTTGACACAGTTGGGATTTTTTTTTGTTTTTGTTTTTATGTTTTATGTTTATGTTTGACTTTTAGTTTTCATGCTTTAATTCCCTTTGTTTTCATGTCTTATTAGTTTGATTGTATCCACCTGTCCTTGTCAACCCGCCCCCCTTGAGTTAAACTCTCAGCATCCTTGCTCTAATTGTTTCTTGTGCAGATGTTCCTTGTTGCATAATTAGTTTGAGTGTATTTAGTTCCCTGTTTGTTTCACTTCTTGTGGGATCATTCTCGTCATGTGTACCTACCTGCTTTGTGTTTTGTCTTGTTTGCTTGGCTGCCTAACTTTGTAGTTTTTCATGTCCTGATTATGTTAGCCTTTATGTTAATTAAATATGGACTTCTGCAACAAATCCTTGCCGCTGAGCTTCTCTGCACTTGGGGCCACAAACCCCACAACCACACTGGCTTTTTACCCAGCTACATCGGTCTCTGACAGGCTACGGCCTTATTCTCGAATTGTGTGCTCTTGAGCACAAGAGAGACCTGATCACGTTAATGCATTGACAAATTCTTTATAAACACTCTGACAAACAAGTTTCATTTGTGAAAGGACCTCCATCATATAAGAGGGAAACAAAACAGTACTTGCCGATCTGGAGTTCTGATGATAATACTTCCGTTGGCCACACAACTCTATTTATGTAAATCACATTCCTCTACCCTCCAGTCCGAGTTTGTGATGGTTGGCCTGCATTGTGAGATCTGAAAGCTGGCAGCTGGCAGTTTAGAGCCAATGAGTGAACAAAAGCTGCACCAATTAAGTATGCCTTGCAATCTGGGTTTGTTCCAAAGATAAAAGGCAACATGAGTGTTAGCCTACAAATACTTTGTGAAATTAGAGGAGGCCTTTGAGAAACGAAACATACTTTAATTGGATAGCGAGGTGATTTTCAGCATGGCATTGCAATGCAGCACTACAGCAGAAGTATGATTATTTGTTTCATTGAGCCTACTAAACACAATAACCACAGATCGGGCATGCAAATTTGCTTGTAAAATATTAGGCCTACCGTTAAAATCACAATATATTTAGGAGCCATTTACGCCTTAGTCCAATTTAGCCCCCATCATCACATTTATGAAGTATTTAAAGGTTTTATAAATCGCAATATGTGAAGTTGTTTCTCCAACCCATGCCCCATTCTTCAGAAACCAACAAACGATGAAGATGCATGCATGATCAAGTGAAACACCGTTAACCCTTGACATTCACAAGAATAAATTAGATGCAAATATTGTGTACAGAGCGAAATAATTCATGCCATGTAATTGAGGATGAGGAACATGTACACACACGTACAGCGCACGTTAACGCCAAGAGACAAATGTATATGAAGGAAAGAGCTACGCCTGCGACAATATTAAACTCATTTAAAAAGAAAGAAAGTTTAAAAAAAAATCACTGCCTTCAAAGTTCCGAATCTTCAACAGACTTCAAATAACAGCACACTCTATATGGTTGCGCTGGAGATAAAAAGCGCCACGCGAAAATAGAACGCTCCGACATTATTTAAAACAACATTGTCAAAAAAAGAGACTGGGAAAAATCACACCAGACAAGTGCCACTTGCAGTTTTATATAGGGTAATGTCAAGTCAAAGATCAAATGTACCTGAAACTGCCGCTCGCTGCGAAGTCACGTTTTATCGCATCCTTGATTCTTGACTTGTGTAATCAGCAATGGAAGCGATCCCTTTTCGGTCTGTGTCCTTGCAGTGGAGACAGTTCTGTTAAAGACAGCACCTGCTGATTCGAGCTCACGTAAGAGCGACAAAACAACCTATTGTGCTCACTCAGCAGATTCCCGTTTCACGTCTGGGCTGGAAGCGCTTGTGCGCAATGACGCACGCCGTGGGCATGCCAGCAGATGTGAAATATCCAAAGCATTGAATCTAAAATCTGCCGGGATGACGACTACTGTGTTACCATCTCACTGTGCTCAGTGACTTAAAAAAAAAAACCACACCCACACACCCACACACAACTCAAAGACATTTATAGCACGTGATCCAACTCATTGCAGTCCAAATGCATGAAGTGACAAAATATTAGAAATATTAGTTCCGTCCGCTTTTATGAATTCCCATCAGCGAAATGAAATATAATTGTAGTCTGACTGAAATGGGTATCGGCACCCAACATGCACGCTGTGTCATCTATTTTGGTTCTTTGAAGAAATCAAGTGACAATAATCCTGTCAGCACAAATTTAACGCTTGGAAGCAGCACCTGCAGGCTATTATGCTTTCTAATCGGCCACATTGAGAACAGTCTGCTTTAAGAAAGGAAAATATCAGCAAAATGAGACTCGAGGATGAGGTTAACCATTTCCCCGTAACCTCACTTGTTTTCTTCTATGTCTAAGATGCACTTAGAGCATGACAGCATGCCCCAGGGGGGTAGGAGGTCACCCATGCAGCTATACTGTTCCCCATGTTGGCTCACGTGTGCTATACTGTTGAAGCTCAGTCGATAAGGCAGGAAGATTGCCACTGTGCCACCATTCATGAGGGAGCGAGGTTGCTTGCCTCATTGTTGGCCAACAGCTTTTCAGATGAAGCATGCTCACAACAGAATGTGGAATATGCTTCAACCTCCAGGGAAGCTGCTCCGTAGGTGACCCCTGACCTGTGACGGAAATGTGAAAAGGAAGAGAAAGATTAGATTATTTAAGGGGAATCGAGCCGAGCAACATGCTACATTTGTGAACCAAATATCTTAGGTGCATTTGAAGTTGATTTAAAGAGGTTTATTTTACCCCTTTGCACCTTTTCAGTCATTTGCATTAAAAGTTGCCTTGGGATACACCTACTTGTAAAAGGTCAAATTTAGCTGCGAATAACATATATTTAACATTCTTACTTTGAATTTGAAAGCAAACTACAAAAAGTACCCCCAAACAAATTCTTCTTGGTTTTGTTAATAAGAAACATCCACTTAACCTCAACCTAATTTAAACTGAAACATCGTACATGCTCAGATGACAAAAGTCACACAGAATATATTTTCAGAGGGTAAGAGTGATATTTTATGTTATTTTCTTGACCTTCACTTTTGTGTAAGACATACACACATGGCATTTTTATAATGCCAACTAGTTACTTAACATATTTCAAAGTGAGGGCTTGGTGGCTTTCATAGGTCAAGACAGCAACAGAAAAAAGCAACATACAAAAAAATTACACTTAGCTGCTATAAATATATCTAAACATAACAGGATAAGAAAAAAAAAAATCACCTTAAAATGTGTATCATGTTTCATTGTGTGAAAGGTGCATCATTCCAATGTCAACATATTCCAAAAAAGTCATGTTATGTGTCTGGTATTTTTCTCACCCCAAATCTTCACGGTTTTACAGAAATTCAACATTATTACACCTAGAAATTCCTTATTTATTGTCAATGAGGTTTGGTTTTCCCTAAAGATTGTTTATTATTCATTCCAATCGCACATTCAACATTACACATTTCCATTGTTCACAAATGACATTAAAGTCCTTCAGCTCATTTAATTTTCCTTGGTAAATATTTGAAACTTGCCACAAATTCCCACAGAAAAAAATTCAACATTTTGACAAACGATTCCTTCTGAAATTCAAAGGATCCGACTCATTCATCACATTCCAAAAATTCTGATTTGCTGAAAAATTCCACATTTCTCATATACATAGCCCATAAAATAATGATTCTCTATTAATAAAGCATTCATCAAAATAGTTTATCATTGCAAGTTCTAAATGTTCAGCTCAGTCAATAATTTTCAGAAATAATTTTCATGATGCCCAAATTTTAATTCCTCAAGACAATCCACATTCATTCGCAACAAAATACAAAACATACATTTAATATCATTCCACAGTGTTCAAAATTATTCTGCACAATATTTTTTTTTCATTCAGCATAACATTCTCGCACAATTTCTCCAGAAATTTCAAATGTCTACTTTCAGGTTTCATTTGGACATAGTTTGATGTGAGGCTATTGGCCTCATAGAATGGGGCATTAAATAAAAATTCCACTAGGCAAACAGTTTTTGTCATGCCCAAACTACAGATCGGCATCATTTTAAGAAAATTCATCACAATGCCTCAAACACACGCTATCCGTGACAAGTTTCTGTAAACAAGACCTAATATTCTGGACAAAGTGCATAGTGTAAGGCCTACCACCATTATGAAAAAAAAAGTCCTCGAGCAAGCATCTGTGCAAGGGAATGTCTATCTGAAACTCGGCATCAATAAAAGCTTGGAAGCCACGTTTGGTTTTGACATTCCCTTGTTTACCCAGACCAACTTCAGATTGTCGAGGATCATAATTTTGACAAGTTTGAATCCTTTGGCTTTGCTTGAATGCCAGTTTAAGGTTTTCATCAGTGGTTGCCAGCCCTCCATTGCATAGTTTGTCCAGAACAAATCCTATTTTGATAAAAGTTGGCTTGGGTTGTGTAAATTGTATTTCTTGTTCGAGCGGTGTGATAGCCATAAAGCTTTGCAAACTGGGACCGAGCTGCGGTAGTGATCGGAAAAACCTCTTGCCAGATGGCAATTTCGTAAATTTGCTCTAATTTCAATTGGGGAGCCATGAGCAAGGGGAACAATTTATGATCGCAACAACTACAAAGCCTAGATGTCAAATGGTGATCACCTCACACCTGTCTAAAAAAATCATACCGGAAACAAATTGTAAAAAAAACCCCAAAAAAACGAGACTTTTAGGACACTCAGTACAACATTAGGTTTACTAAAACAGATGATCTCATCTAATTTAGACTTCTTAATTGCATGTTGTTTTGTTCATGTTTTTTCATTGGCCTGATGGACCCACCATATTTTTTCTCACTCATAAAATCAATCAAAAAGAAACAATTTTCTTTTCTGTAATTAAAATATAGAATAAGACATTTTCAGCGTCTGAACAATGTACACTGAGCATTGTATAGCACATCTATATTTTTATATTACATATCTCTGTTTCCAGTATGGTGTTCGGGTCCAATGGTCCCAGGAGAATAAAAGGTGTAAGTGAAAATGTAATCTTGCGTTTTAATTTCATTCTGTGTTCTTTCAACCAAGGTCTTCTGGTTGAACAGCTGGTGTTTTTATATTTGTGAACTAGTGTGTCTATGTGTGTGTATGTCGGTGTTGATGTGTGTGCCTGTATGTGCCTGTTTGTGTGTGCTATTTCTTAAAAATAATTTCTGTTAAGATTGAGAACATTTGTGTACATTTTGTGGTACAGCATAAATCATTTAATACTTTAAATGTTTGAGTGATAAGACAATAAATATCGTCCCTTTTAAAATAATGCAACTAGGGATGTCGAGAGACCAACAACGTGATGGGAAATGTCAATATTTCCAGGTGATCGGAATCAAAGAAAAGAAGATTCGGACGATTTCATTTCATTTGATCATGTATCATTTTTCTCATATGCAAGACTATAAATCTACACATATATTGCCAAAACAAAAAATACATGGACTGTATGTGTACCATGTGCAAAATGGCAATATAGCCAAAAACAGCAGGAGTAAACAGCTGCTAAGAAAATGTTTTAATCTTAATCTACTTGATTTAAATCACTGCTTCGCTGGCCATATAAAATGTTGTACATTTTTTTGTAAATAATACCAAAAAAATGAGGAAAAAAACTCAGTTTGAATATATTTGCTTTCAGTCCTTGATACATTGCCATTGTATTGATTTAGGAATCAGTATTGACTGTTCCTCAAAATCAGGTAACTTGGACCCAGAGGCAAAAATTTTTTATTGGGACATCCTTAATTGTAATGGCTCTTTACGAACCCCTGATTTCCATTGTTCACAGTAAAGAGCTGTTCAAAAGATTGGATTTATTTGTGAATGTCACCAAAAGTGTTCATTTCTTTCTTCTAAAATTAGCATTATAGTACTAAGCAGTCTGGACAGCGAAGTCTTGTTACACAACCAATTTGCAGTTCTTTGGTCTTAATCATAGTTTGGCTTTTTGCAATAATGGGTGTTTGTCTCTTGCGGCATGAAAACGCATCTCCCATCACCTCACCCACCCACCACCATACATACACACAGAGAGAAAAGGGATGAAAACCCAAAGTACACTTAAGTATGACAGAGTTCATGTTTTCATGCTTACTCAGCTTTTTATTTTATCTATACTTTTCAATACACATGTGCCCTCCAATTAGTCGGTGACCAGTCCCGGGTGTCAATCTTTCACCCCAAAGTCAAGTGGGGTCCAGCAGCTTCAACCCACCTGCGACCCTAATGAGGACAAGCCCTATATAAAATAGATGGATCTTCTTTACATCCTTGAAGTTCCAACAGCGGCCCTTCTACTTGTTTATGCATGAAAGAGTCTGGGACCGGTGACCACTTGAAGGCCATCCGGCTCTCAACTTCTTCCTCTATCAGCAAGCACACTTGTGATAAATGCACCCCTCCTTTCCCTGCCATTATAATTCTGCTGAGGAACGTCACCACATGCACCTGAGCCCTCATTCATCTGCAGCTTTTTACCTCAGGTCATAGCAGTATGTGCATATTTTATTCATACTTTATGTGCATTGTGTGCCATCATTTACATTTGTGTTAAAGGTGCTCAGTGAAATCAAAACCATGCACCCTTTTTTCCAGTGGTTTTGGGCGCTCAACAAATCAATTGTGTGTAATGTTATTCATGTGTGGTGGTTTGCAATCTGCTGAATATGATGATATGATTACCTTTTTGTTCCCCAAGCATCTTTGTGATGAGTGGCAAAGGGCAAATCATCACCAAAGCATTGAAGAGAGCCTCCGGTTCTCTCCAGATGTTTACTATGCGACCGCAGAGCAAGTGGGGCTTGCTACCATATCGACATGATCATGCATTATGCAACATTTCATTTGCTTCAGTGGTTATGGTAAAACAATTCACCTGTTTAGAAAAAGTGCAATTGATTTGAAGGATGACCTTGCCTTCCTTCCCCCTGTGGATGATAGATTTTTCTGCAATGTTTTAGAAATCACTTGTCAACTTTTTATCATGTAAGAGTGTAAATGTTGCAGAGGTTAATGTTACAAAAAAAGATTGCATAGATTGAATTGTGTCTTAAGAGGATACAGACTGATCAAAAGATATGGCATATACAGTAAGTAGCTTTAAAGTATCGCCACATTTAGCAGATTGTTTTGTTCCTTGTAACAACAAATAAAGAACTACAGCAAATTATAAATCCTTTCTGTAAAGGGAAACAAGTTAAACAAATGTATTCTTTGTACTAATGGGCTCGTTGTCCCCTCATTATACTATGTAAATCAGCAGCCTAGTTATCATTTCATTGATGGAATGAAAAATTAACCAGATTAATCCACACATGGGGTGGCCATTTTGACATTATACTGCCCTCCTGTTGTATTATAAACTTAATTATAAGCTTATTATAAGATTGTATCATAAACATCACGTAATCAAAGTTAAATGCTAAATGCTTGCTTGATGAAACCTGGGTGGGAAAAAAACATGGTGGGGAGAAGTGATCCAAAAATGTATTACCAGAAAGAGCATTTATTACCAAAAATAGGATTTAGGCCCAGTCTACAAGATGCCGGGTTGCAAATGTGCAATAAAGTTTTGCATTCTATACTGTCTTGCACACATCCCTGGGGATTTTATTCATTGAAAACAAAGTGTAGATTTGTCAAATTCTCTGGATTCCCATTCGCAAATAACAGTCATATGGAGTCGTCATTCTTTACATGTTACACACACACGCAGCTACACATACACACATACCTCAAGTGAACAGCTTTCACCTTTTTTTACCGTGGGTGTACTGCCAACCAGCTCTTCATCCGACGCAAATTTCTCACTGCTCCATGTTGTACATGATTGTGGTCGTAGTGTGGAAGTGTAAAACTCACTCCTGCTTCCTTTATCCACTTGCAAGGGTTTTTGTTCATGTCCTTTTTTTATTTTTATGCTGTGACCTGTGTTGTAGCCATTGCCTGCTTATTGCATGATGTGACTCTAGTTATTGTAAATTGCGTTTTTTTTCAGATGAAGTTGTAAAAATAATTGTCTTGGAATGCTCGTATTAAAGACTCACTTTGCACTAGGCAATTTGTCTTTAAAAAAAGAAGCTGTATGGATGAATATTTTAAACATGAAGTTGAAACATATGCAGGTGTGAATACATATAGACAAGGACTTAAACGCAGGAAGGCATGAAAAAACAAACTGCGACTACAAGTGGGGAGGACCCGCTGATCATCCTTTTAAGGCGTCGACCTCTTTTAAAGATTTTGAGCTGATGAACTTCCAGGTGGGGTAGATCAGCCTTCTGACTATTATGGTCACTGACTATTATGGGTATGGACAAAGAATACTGTCAGTGGCCATCTTATGTGGCTACTTTCCGAACTCACCTAACTTGAATACAATCAATTCTCCGTGTAATTTCATTTAACTTTCTTTTCAATGGCAAAAATGCCACCATATATGGCATACGATTGATCCAATAAGTCTAGACGAGGCGCTACATGCAAATGTAATGTGGGAAGAGTGATTCTAAATGTCCTCTTATAATGCTGCAGGATGGTGGGGAGTCAGAATCATCCTACTTGGAATATCCCAGTAACGACCTCCAAGCGTTCAAGTTAAATGTAAACAAAAAGATGGCTGGTTCTTATAAATTGTTTATTGTTCTGTTCATCACAACATATTTGACCTCCAGCAAACCATTCATAATTTCATGTATTTCAAGGCATAAGTAAATGCCACGACATAACAAAAAATAAATAAATAACAGAAGATCTGTATGCTGTCAGTACAAATGAAGTTGTTATATGACTAAATTGATGTAATAATGAATGAAGATGGATTAATATATATTTTCAAATCCTGTAAATGATGTTTTGCTATTCACAATTTGTTCCTTCATGGGGGTCGCCGTTGTTGAGTGACATCAAATCGAAACCGGTCGGCTAAACATCCCAGTTCGAAGGAGCTTATCCTTGTGCGAAGTCGGGAATGTTCGAAGTCGCAAACGCAGCATAAGTTAAAGCGCAGGGTGTTAATCAAAGAATTATTTGCATTGTGCAGTCAGAACAATCAACTGTGAAATGTAAAGCAAAGCCTAAGTGGTAAAAAAAAAAAATCTCTGAAATGTAATCCTATACTCTGTCAACCACAATCTCATGATAGAGTTGAATGTGAAGTATGAATGGTAGATGTGAATTGTGTTTGTTTTTTGCAAGGCTCTCAATGCTAAGAACGGTTCAAGTAGATAGTCTAGCCAACTTTTTGCTGCTCTTAACAGGATAAGCCTTGAAGTAAACATCACAAAAGCCTTGAGCATCAAGACTTTTCCTATTTCAAATTTCATTCTATCAAAGCGCCTACATCTGAGGTCACAACATCCACCTTCATTTGATGCATGTTTTTCTTTTTTTTTTTCAAGAGGGACCCCACTATCAGCGGGAAACGATTTGCAGCATCCTTGCTCTCAGGAACAGATGTAATAGGAAGCCAGTCTCCCTGTCACTCTGAGGTTTCCTCTATTCTTTTTCTGGCATGCTCATATTAAACAGTGTTGAATGTTTGCTGACACCAGCACTGTGATGGCTGAAGCATCAGTGTGCACACGGAAGAAGGACGTGCGGTTGTTACGAAACAGACTCACATGAATAGATGAGAAAAATAAATAAAACATGTTTTAATAACGTGTCCTCATGCCCCATGGGTTTTACATCCCCACTCAAGACGGCTTTGAAGTAGAGGAAAGGATATGATCATTTGGGTAGGTGCGACTCTAAGACTGCAGCCCAACTAATTTCAAAATGCAACACACCATAAAATTCCTCCATACTGTTTCTCGCTCTGTTCATTTCCCGCAACATCCTTATCCTGCATTCCCGTAAACATCTTTTCAGCCTGCCGTTGGCTCGTGCAGTCATGTCTTTCAATCTTTTTCTTTTTCGCTTTTGTTGTCTTTCCTTGTTTTAGCCACACAAGCCCACACTTACCCAGAAATAGCTCGGATTATTGGGTAGATGGAGAATGTGGGCAAAGCAGTACCGAAATATGATAAGAAGGCTTACATTTGCATGTCAATTTTAGCCATTTTCAAATAAATGAAAAAGTTACAGCTTTCATAATCCAGATCATTGTTGGCAAACTCAAGCCCCATAGAGCAAATTACAGCTGCCACATCATTTGATAGTGCCAACAAAAGCTCGGAAATGATATGTCCTGCAGAATACACTCTGTGTAATTAAAAAATCTCATATTAACCGAGAAGCTAAGTTCATTTTGATATTGAAAAGGTTGAAAATAGACAAATTTTAGTTGTGTGATTGTTGCAAAGTCGAGCAGCGGGATTGAGAATTGACAGTTTTTCATTATGGACAGCAAGAAGTGCTGCTTTTACCATTGTCTGTTGCTATAATAAACATGGCCGCCTCCCTTCATGTAATATGATTTAATGATAACTAGACCTACTATTATATTTAAAACATACTGTTGGTCATTAAGAACACATTCATTTGTAAGTTTTTTAAAATTCGAATAATTTAATTTGTTCCTTTTTAATGAAAAATGGTCTAAATCTTACACAGTGCCTTTTAGGGAAATTAACACAATTTCTCTAGAGTATATGAAAAAATTCAGTCGACAATATTCATTGTTGATACATAGAACAAACTATAATGAGTCCGTTCTTCTCCTTTTTTGTAATAATGAAGGTTCGCCCTCAAGTTAAGTGTGGGTCATTTTCATTATGAGAAAAAAAAGTAATGCTGCTTATTTTTTATAGTACAAAGTTCTCTATTTCACATGAGCATATTCAGCACTTTAAATTGCACACATCATTGAAATTACAGCGTCAGCTCCTTGTAGTATTTGGGCTGCTGCACATTATATTTAGCATTAGTTTTCATTTAAAATGTCTTGTTGTCTGAAGTTGAGCTGTATTTGCCTTACAACACTCTGGGAACTCAATCACTCAAAGATGAAAGTGATTGTCTAGCTACATTTACTCTGTGATGGATTGGCTCTCAATCTCCAGCTAAAAGCCTACTAGGACAGCCTCATTTAAAGAAATGATATGAAATGCTAAAATGCCAGGTGAGGACAAACACGACTGCCACAAACCAGGTTTAGAAGAATCCAGGTGTAATGGAGTGATGAATTCCCACCAAATTCAAATTATTTCTACTGACTGTACTGTCTGCCAGCCTGAGATGTCAGTGAATCAATGCTTTTTGATGTTTCTGTATTTATTCCCATTTTATGCGTGGTGGGTGTATCAGAAGTCTGGAATGCAGAACATTTAGATGCATAGTACACAAGCCCATGTACATATTAAGGAGAGAATGGCCGTTAGGTCACACAAGAGTTTTATAAACCGTGCACATTACGTGAAATTTACTTTTAATTGCTTATATATGAATAGTTGGGTCTCTGGAGTGCCCATCCATAAAGTGTGAAATTAAACAAGTCTAACTTTCATTGGTGCACCCCACGTGGGGGTGGGGCAGAAATTATAATTTCAGAGAGCCTCAAAAGGTGTAGGAGAAAAATGTACCTTATATTTTTTTCATATCAATGGGGTCATTTGACGAAGCATGAAATGTTATTGAGACATATTGAAACTTTTAAAAACGATAATCATGTCTTATGAGAACGAGTGCCATTCTGACTACCATGTCAGTGGCAGGAAACTGTAAGAACAGTACGCTAAGAACACGGTGTACAATCATACTAGGGCCAATGATAAATATTAGCCTTTATACATGTGTATATTATATATAAAGTTCTTCAAAGCATAATTCAAGATAATCCCCACTGGATCTTTAAATACATAACTAAATAAATAACTTTAAATAAATCCTATACACATGAGCTTGACGAAATTTCATCTGTGATGTACCTATGTATAAATGAATCTACTGTCATGCACATTTAATTTGATGCAAGTATTAAGACAAAACATGAATTTAAATTCATGTTATTGCAGTCTTATGTTAATAAATTTGTATGGGTGTAACTATAGTACTTTGAAAAGCATACAGATAAACAAATGGGGGACATGCACGTTTTCTGTGTTGCCAGCATCTGAAGTATGATTAATAGCCCACTCATCCTACTCATTTACTGTATGGAGATAAGCTTTGGCTAGGGTTATCTTTGTGACTTTGGAGTTAATTACAGCTCATGTCCAACAAAAAACACAGTCCCCAAATCCAAGTAAGGTTGAAGATTCTTTTTTAGGACAGTAAAATTCAACACGTAGGCAACTAATTTCAATAATTTTACAAACATTTTCATGAGAAGACCGATTGTCACAAGATCCACTGCATTATGCTGTATATATCTTTAGACTGCAGTTTTTTTCC
Organism: Hippichthys cyanospilos; assembly: GCF_059441005.1. Taxonomy (NCBI): domain Eukaryota; kingdom Metazoa; phylum Chordata; class Actinopteri; order Syngnathiformes; family Syngnathidae; genus Hippichthys; species Hippichthys cyanospilos. Next base: position 11,345,017 of record NC_142376.1, on the reverse strand, counting down.
GCTGTAAAACGTCTTTTGAATAACTAATGCACCGACCCGAACAAGGAACTTTCCAATGCTCTTAGGTGTGTCGTGATGGATGAATCGGGTATATCTTTTTGTCCTATTAATTAATCCCCATTTGTCCTTTGTATGCGATCGAACCAGCATCCGCAGAAATGCTATACTAACAATAGCAAGAAACTTGAATTCAATTTTAAATCGGTACTGGAGGGTAGGGAAAGCCTACATTGAATTGGATATAATTACTTTCACATGAATGACACAACCTTTTACTATAGATAGACTCCAACTAAGAACTGCCACTGATCTGATATTGAGCCTGATGATAAATTACGTGCCTCACCCAATGCAGAGGCCCAGTTCAAATACCTTCAAGTCATACGTATAGTATATACAGTAGATATTAGTGGTCACATCCTCCCACGGAATTATGTTTTCCATTCATTGCTTGCAATTAGTGGTAAAAAAAAAAAAAAAAAAGCTCATGATATTCATAGTGCATAGCCATTTTAAAGCTAAGTTATGATTGGGATATATTTATGCCCAATAAATCATGTGCAGATTTCGTGACTGTGACAGAGACTCAGTTGTGTGCAGTGTTTTATACATTTTCACAAGCAGGCTTTTAAATTATATAACAAACCGATTAATCTGGCATTTCATCACAAAATGACAGATAGAAAAACATTCCAGCAAGGCCTGTTCAAGGGGATATTGATAGAACAATACTGATAGCACTGGTGGGACTAATGCTCTTTGGCAAAGTTTGGATTGAACTTTGGGATCGACTTGAAAAAACAAGTCGGTAGGCCTTACTTTAGTGTTGGCATTTAAATATCTGGGATACAGGCAGGTGTTTTGCGTTTAGTAAGAGAGCCACTTGTCATCAAGGGCGTTGGGAATTACTAAATATAACGCTCTTCCATAAACTTAGGATGTTGATAGTATTTAATAATGATGAGAATTTTGTCTTCTATTCAAGGGCTGCTTATTTATTTTCTTACTGTATGTTAAATTATATAACATTTAATTGATTATCATTTTTTTAATTATTATTTTAAAGTGAGCTATTATTGTCAAGTAACAGGATATAAGATGAGGAAAACCCCACAAGGCTCTCACTGTCCATTTCAAAGAGACTGCAATAAGAACTGGATCGCTGCAACCAACACATCACTACTGTATAGCCAGTTCTATAGGATAATCCTTTGTTGATCACCAGGGGGAAAATTTGTGTGCTACTCTATGGGTTAATGCATCAGCAGCAGCAGATTAAAAAAAAAAAAAAAACATCAGAAAAGTCAGATATACAGTATGTGTAAAATGTCTATTGAGCCTCATTAGGTATGCTGTCACTACAGTTGATGGATGCCCCTGGTGTGTTTGCCAATGGTCATGGGTATTGGATTTGATGGCACTCTGGAAGCCTACTTAGCACTAGCTGACAAGGTTCTAAATCCCTTTAGATTTGCCATTTAAACAGAATCAAATCACTTAAAATTGATCTACTTTAATGCATAAATTGTACTCAAGTCATGAAAACGATTGAAATTACAATATAATTACACATTTCAAAGGGGTGCAACAGTGGGTAGCCTGTTTACCTTACGGTTAGGTGATCTGAGGTTAAATCTTGGTTCTAGAATCTCGTGTAGAATTAGCATGTTCTATAGGATTGAGGTTATTTTACAGAGGATTTGTTTGGACCTTCCCTGTGTACTATGACTTGTTCCCACATTTTAAAAACAGGCGAGATGTGAGAGTCAATTTCAAAAGAATTTCGTCTATATGTTGCCTGTGATTGAATGATGACCAGATATATGTTGCCCGAATGAAGATGACATGGAAAAAAACAGATTGATTGATTTCGAAGGTGCTGCTCCTTCTTCTCCAATAGAGCTTAAAACAATTTTGAAGCAAACATGAATATGATAAATTAAACAGCAAAGCAGCATTATTTTGTGGCTCATTTTACAGACATCAAATCGCTCGAGCAATGTCAATAGTCAAGTTTCCATTTCACTTGCTTGGATTGTCATTTGTATTGCTTGACATTGTTGAGATACTCCAATACCACCACGCCAAAATTATTCTCTCAGCATGAGAAGGGTTGTGAATCAGTTATGATTAGCCATACTATGATTGCCCTGCTGGCAGCCATCAATAAGCCACTTAACGGACACCTGCTGGTTGAATCCTCCAATCCTCTGCTGCCTGAAATTGTTCTGTATTAGTGCACTTCAATCATTAAAGTGAATATCATTCTTCTTCTTTTAGATACATGTACTGTTAGTCTAAGTCCTTTGACAATAAATAAAACAGTACACGACTGATGGGGTTGTTTATTTTCAGATATCTACAAATACAACCTCTTTAAGGTCTCGACTTTCATTTCCTAGAACCCAAAAGCAATTGAATTGGACAATCACAAAAAAACGAATGACTCTTTGGTGCACACGAAGCAATTGAGCACCATTTGTCAATCAATGTGTACAAAAAAAAAATTAAATAAATAAAAAAGCAACCCTGTAACAGATTTTTCAGCTCCACATAGATTTTCGTTTTTTTTTGTTTTGTTTTGTTTTATTTCCAAACCACAAAACATGGCACTATTGTCAAGGAAGACATATAGCCACTAAGAGGAAATGAGAATAACAAGAGAGTGGATATTTTCTAAGGTTTTGGTTGTGATTGATCGCCCCATTTACTTTCAGCATGGCACCCCTGAATTTCAGCAACAGTTACTCTATGGGCTCTGTTTCATAGCCACAGGTTTATAGGAATTTCTGAACATCATAATTGTAAAGCAGTACATAATGTAAAATGTATGATGAGTATGGCATAGTGGCACTGCAATAGCCACTTGCCAGATGGATCTCATTTATGTTAATCCACAAAAGCTTTTTTTTTTTTTTTTTAATTTGTGGATTTGGGTGTCCGTTTTTGATTGACTTTTACATGTGGGACAGGCACAACCAGGGAAACCCTGCAGAGACTAAGTCTCCCAGGTGCCATGGGAGTTATAATTGGGATACCCGCTGGAGGAGTTGGAAGAATTGTGAGTTGAGAGAGAAGTCTAGGCTTCCCTGTTAAAGCAACTCAATGGATGGATGGATGGATGGTTAATTTAGCCAGTTTTACACAAATGTTGGGGAAATGACTACTTTCTTTTTGAATTCTGCTTAGGTTTTAAGCATGTTCCTTTTTCAAACACTGCAATATTTGTTCTTATTAATAATTGGCTATAGATATAATTTTGGCTTCGAGTCTGAAAGCAGAGCATATTCTTGTATGGAGACACATAATCTGTATCGAGTGTAAGAAGACAAACACAATATTTGTTATATATAAGATCAAAAGTGATGTACTGTAATTGTTGTTTGGCAGATAGCATTCAGATAGCATGTGTACAAACCATTCAATAATTAATGAGTGCTTGGCAGGTAATCAATGATTTAACTGATCCCGCTGATTCAACATCTTAGAAATATAATACATTTAGACATTTAAGTGATGATGTATGTGAACCCACCATAGGGATCAGATACAATAATGCAAAAGTGGTTATTTGACTGACTTCACATGACAATGCTACATTATGGATGAGTTCCGCACATTATGTTCAATGTAGTTAATTTCAAACAATGCTTATAAATTAATGAAAATGTTTATTTTTGTAGAAACGGGGCCAATGGACTACATTTAGACATGTACCGGCATGCTCTTTTTAATTGGTGTTTTTTCTACACAAAGGATTTGTAGCTATATTTAAGCATTTATTTCTACTATACATTAATTGTTATTATAATTGCTTCATGACTACATTTAGACATGTACCAGCATGCTCTTTTTAATTGGTGTTTTTTCTACACATAGGATTTGTAGCTATATTTAAGCATTTATTTCTACTATACATTAATTGTTATTATAATTGCTTCTGATTGGTATTGCGTGTGTCCTAATTGAAATGCATAACAACAATGAAAACCCTTGTAGTGAAACACACAAGCAACAGCCTCCTGGAGGTTTGCTTGAATTTATATCTGGAAAGTTATTAATCAGTATTTGTAACCTACATACCAGTTCATTATTTGTACTTGTTTTCCATCTTGGTGTCCGTGTGCTTGTTTTTCCAGCTTCTTTTCTTTTTGATTTACTTTTTGCTTTCAAAAAGTCTGTGCCTAGGCCATCTCAGGGGTCTGCTAAACTGAAAATTTTGCTATATGACAAATTTTAGCCTAGGCATCAGTGCCTGTCTGAACATAATTATTTTTTTTTTGTTTACTTTTTGCATCTAGTAGTATCTGACAGTAGCCATATTTCTAGTTAACATTTCGAGTATACCCTAGTTCAAATTTGAAGATTCAAGGGCAAGTATTTTCATATATCAAAGCTCCACTTCCAGCCTAAAACATGGAAGGGAAAATAGACCGAAGTTGATGTTAAGTTTATTATTAGCTAACTTGTCCACACTGTGGAAATAATCTTCTGTAAACTGTTGGATGAACTTTTGACCAGTTGTGTGGTAACATACATTTAACAGCACATATCTGCCAGAGGCTTAATCTAACAGACGTTCCCAGCATGATTGCTGCAACACGTCAATTATCTGGAGTGACACCCGAGAGGGTGGCCAAGCAGATTACAGAGGTGGCACTGCCCCCCCACCCCCACCGGCTCCACCAGTGTGTTTAGCTTCAAACAGCATTTAATAGAAAATTGTGTGTATTTTTGAGAATTACTTTACTGCGGGTTTACAATAGCACATCACTTTTAGAAATTAAATCTGATATTAAATCTTGCTTCTTTGTATAAGTTAAATTAAATAAAAATGTTACATCTTAATCTTAAACCAATTCAAACTAAATTGAAAACTTTTCAGGAGAATTGGGAGCTTTCAGGTGGACCTATTGTTAGGAATGCTCTTTTCATTAAAGTTTTGCAACACTGACAGTCCTGTCGGTGCAACGTGGCAGAATAGGTTTCCTCAAACATTTTGTTTGTTTTGTTTTTTACTTGTTTTTGTTTCTTTTAGTTTTTTTCCTCTCAAAGCATTGTAAATTCAAAAGTTTATTTCCTCAGAGATTTGATCTAATTATTATTATTATTATTATTATTATTATTATTATTATTATTATTATTATTATTATTATTATAAGTAATAGGATCTACACGTTCATTTATGGTTACATTTACGGCATGTCTCCATGGACCGGAGCGTGCAGAGAAGCAAAAGTCATCAATCTGGGGTAAGAGCACTCCCAAAAACGCCACTCCTTTCACAAAAACGTGTGAGAGAATGCATACATTGAAGGAGCATTGTCTGCTTGTATGGAGTGGAAATACATTTTGAGAAGGGTCCTGTATTTTTTTTCTTTTTACAGCATTTAAACTGACCGTTCGCCTGGGTGTCTAGTAAGGTTCACACGCCACTGCCACTGATGGTAACGCAGGTGTTTTCTCATTTTCGTGATAAGAACTCATGGGAGAGAACGCGACGAAATGCTGTTTTCAGCATAGAATGTTTTACAAACAGCGCCCTATGGTGTTCCGCAAGTGCTTGATCCCTTTCAATAAACCTTTTTGGATTTGAAAAACATTTTTCAGTATCAGTGAGGGTCCGCTCTGTCATTATGATGAAGGCCTTTTAGCTTATTCTTACTGATATTGATTAATTATGCTGCAGAACAGGTGTATGCTTATGACATGAGTGATGGGAACACACATTTTTCATTTTAAAAGCCTAATCATCATGATTTAGGACCATCTGCGTGGGGCGGACTGAGCAGCTAATTGTTTTTCCAAGCCAGAACCAGCCCTACACATAATCATTATTACTGAGATCATTACAGTTTTCTCCGGTGGTTTGGCGCATTTCTTGAAACAGAGATGGCATTCTTAAAAATACAGGATAATTTGGCCAAATACTCTTACTGTTCTGTGAAACAGCACACCTCACACGAAAATCTTTTTGTGTAAGCCAGGCTTGTCCAAACCCGGTCCTCGAGGGCCACAATCCTGCATGTTTTTAATGTTTACATCATCCAAGAGACACTTGCACATCACTCCAGCGCTGGCCTCTTTGCACCTGTTACGCATACGCTTTAGAATAAACTTTGAAATATGACTGATCACCGTCAAAGCCCTAAATAGCATGGCCGCTCCTTACCTAGCTGAACTCCTACATTATCACAAGAGTAGGCTAAAGACTCCTGGCGATCAACCCTTTGCAAGCAGCCACCCCAAAGGCTCTGGAAAGCTTTGCATCTGTCTATTAGATCCGCACAGACCTTCTGGTTTTACGTAAATGCCTCTTAAGAAAACAACTTATTCTCGCTTGCTTTTATACACCTTGAAAGCTGACAGTTCTGATGCACTGCTGTCTTATCTGTTTTAGCTTGTTCGCTTGTTTTATGTTTTTATTTGCACTATTGTTTTATCATACAGCACTTTGGTTGACCATGGTCTTTTTAAATGTGTTTTATAAATACAATTTGATTTGACTTCATCCAGTGCAGCTGATTCAAATGATCAGGATCGTTACTAGGCTTTCGTTGAGCTTGCTGATGCGCTGATTATTTGAATCAGGTGAGTTTGAGGACAGAAACTTCAAAAACATGCAGGATAGAGGCCCTCGAGGACCTAGTTTGGACATGCCTGATGAAAGCACTGGAAGTCAAAATACCTGCCAGTACGGCAGAGGTCAGTGGTCACGCTAACAAAATAGAAATGATGTATAAAGTGGACCAAAAATCTGACATCACACATACTGCACTCTTACTTTTGAGAAAATTAGAATCATTTTTACTCATCTTAATAAAGTAAGTTTCATAAAGCAGAGACAAAGGAGAGAACATTACAGCTTTTCTTTGCAGATGTTTTGATACAGGTCTCAGAGCCAATTTGAAATGAGCACATTAATTAGTGCATTTCCAAAAACAATTATAGTGGTGGAGAAATGTAAAAAAATGAACAAATTGTAAAACACTTTTACATTTTGTGGTACAAATTTAGAGAAACCAATTTACCACAAGTAGAAACATATTAATATTTCAGAACACAATTTGACAAATGACAAAGCACATGTAAAACTCAGAAAACATAACAAAACCCAAACCACATTTACGTTTCAGAAAACAAATTAACAAAGGCCTAAACACATGTACATTTCAGAGGGCAAATTAGCAAGAGATGAAATTAACATTTCAGAAAAAGAAATTAACAAAAGGTGCTATACACGTACTTTTGAGACATTTTACACGTAGAAAACAAATAAACAAAAAGGAAACTGTTCACATTTCAGAAATCAATTTAACAAAACATGATACTATTCAGATTATCAGAAAACAAATGAACAAAAGCCAAAGACATTTTGAAGGCAAGTGAACAAAAGCCGAAAGACATTTAATATCAGGAAACACTTTAACATAAACTGAAACAAATTACACTGAAGACACACGTTAACGGTAATGGAGCATATTGCTGATTGACAGCAATAGAGCCTAAATCATGGCAGAATGTGGCGTCAGTCGGTAAAGTCAGTTAGAACAACTATGAATCTGAATTATAAAAGCAAGATTGAGGGAATTAAAATACATTTCCCCCCAAATTTACAGTCCCGTTTTAACCATAATCCCATAACAACAAAAAAAACCTCACTTTTTCAAAATATTAGTTGATCATAAATCGATCTAGTCACGAGGTATTCATGTGATATAAAGCACAATTGAAATTAAAAAGAAAACGCTGGGTAATTTACTATAATTTTTTCTTTCTTTGCTTACCGTAGGGCAGACGACACAGCTGTGTTGCTAGGTAACACACTCAAACAAGCTGCTGCACATGTACAATAAATCGTCGTTGGCCGACGCAAACTTGGGAAAACTACTCGTACAAGTTTTAAAGAAAATATATATTCCCATTTAAATTAGATCGCACAGGTATTTACTTGTTTTTTAACAAATGACTAGTTTGGCGCAACATAAACGTCGTAGCATTGGATATCATAATATTCACTTGCACAAAAATGTACCGTTTAAATGATGATTAAAGAACAAAATTAAGTGAATCCTGCAAGTATCATTGGCGCAACATGAACGTCGTAGCATTGGATATCATAATATTCACTTGCACAAAAATGTACCGTTTAAATGATGATTAAAGAACAAAAGTAAGCGAATCAAGCAAGTATCGAAAGATTAAAAGTAACAGTCTTTCAAGTCTTTAAATCAGATGGGAAATGTCATCCATGGGCGTCATTCAAGTTCTCCTAGTCGAGAGCACACTTTAAGATAACCTGTTTATTTTGCGGTTACAGTGCATGCTCTGCAAACAGACACAAAAATGGACCTGGATGTCCTCCAGTATTTGGCTAAGGCCAAGAAAAAACAAGGTTTGTGTTCCCACAGGCGCAGTTACTGTTGAAATACAGTATGCTAGTTGTATTGTATCTGTTTGTTTGTGTACAGACGCCGCAGCTTTGCAGTCTGCCTTCAATGAATTGGAAGAGATGACAGAAGCTGACTCAGGAGGAGCACACAGCTTTGAACAACATATGTACATCTTCTGTGCAGAAGTAGCTCTTGAGGTAGGGGACAACAATTAAAATAATGACAAATACACTTCGCTTGTTCATCCCTCTGTGCCCTGCTATTGAGTGACACCCGGTTCAGATTGTCCCCCGCCTGCTGCCCATAGCCACCTGGAATAGGCACCAGCAGGCCTGTGACCCTAGTGAGGATAAGTGGCTTTATAAAATGGATGGACGGACATTGCTCACGTTATGTTTTGCCTTATGCTAATTTGCAAACACATGCAATACACTCATGCACATGGAGAGAATCACACTGCGAATGTGCCTGCGGCTTTACATTTCAGGTGCATGCTTATTACAGTAGATTATCTAAGTCCACCTATACAAATTTCCAGGGCAGGTACAGTATGTGACTAGTTTTGTATGTAACTCAAGTGGCAAACTGATAAGCGTATTGAAATATTTTTTTTCTTTCTTGTTGTGTTTTAGCTGGGTTGTTTGGAGATAACTGCAGCCTGTCTAAAGAGGTTCTTTGACGGCTGTCCACCAGCTGATCAATATCTATGTCGAGCCTTCCTCTGTCAAAGCCAGTTGAAGATTCCCCCACCCACAGGGAGCATTGTAAGTACTGTATATTACATCCAGCTTCTTGGTTGAGTTGCTTTAATGTGCTGAAATGACGCACCCTGCAGGCAGGGGTGGGAGGGGGGAAACGGCAGTAGAGGGAATGATCGGCTTCTCAACAAAGACTTGATCAAGTCCCATCGTTCACAGAAGAGCTGTTCTAAAGACTGTTCTTCATTGGTGAACGTCACATCAGTAGCTCTCAAGCTCAAGCAGACATTTTCACGTCTTTCCAGAGATGTTTTATGTGCATTAACCTTTTGGAAGGAAACCTGCCCCAACAGTTGGTTGCAACCTTTTCCCCAGTCTGAGGTTGTGGCCACTCCTGAGCAGGGTTTCATTCAGGAAGTCCCTGTACATTGCTACATTCACCTTTACTTCAATCCTGTCTGCTTTCTTATTTCATATCATCTCCACAATTCCTTTGACTTCATGCTTGATTACACTTTCACCTGTGGGACCTTACTTAGAGCAGTGCTTTTCCAAATCATGTCCACTCGACTGAACTTACCACAGGTGGACTCCTATTAAGCTGTGAAACCTATTGAGAATGATCAGTTGAAACATGAAGAGCCTGTGCTAAATTTTGAGCTTGAACTATGTGCATCTGTTGACCCAAAACTAATCAAATTCTGGCTCAGAAAAGACTGATTCAATACTTGGATAAATTTGACCCAACTGCCTGAGGGTTTTGAGGTTTTCTTGTTTAAAAAAAAAATTAAAGGCCCATTTTTGGTGTTGGTTATGTGCAAAACAGACCAAAAGGTTGGGTCAAACTTACCGTACCCAAAAATTGAGAAATATCTAACACAATTGTTTTTAGAGTGTATTGCCATAATCGGGAGGTTGGGCATCAAAATTTGCAGAAGGTACCCAAGAGCCTTCTGAAGAATATCCTTTTTTTTTCCACGTGTCTAAATGTACCAATGTGGTCAATTTCCAATTTTCCCCCGAAATGTCTTCCACAAATATGATATTGTGCAATAATGTGCAAATTTCCAGCATGTGAAAAGCTCCGGTGCTTTTAGTTTTACTGACACCTGGAGAAACCATTTTAAACTGTCACAACTTTTCCCAAAGTGCCTTTCAGTACAATGAGGGGTAATCATAGGGCCATTTGAGAAACACTTGTTTTGGATGTTTCTGTTGAATGATTATTCAGATGAAGACTTTTCACTGTCCCATTCATTGTTATTTTTTCTTTTAGGGAGAATTTAGAGAGAATGTGCAGTACTTTCTTAAAGCAATCGACGTTTCAAAGCGTGAGAAAAAGTAAGTAATCATTCAACACAATTGATTGTCGCAATATCCATGAACCGGAAAACAACATGCATATAAAATATACCATCTGTGGAAAGTGTTTAGACGTTGTGCATGAGTGTGTGTAATTAAGTCTAATTTTCTACTACATGAATGTTTGAATGGCAAAGAATAAATAATTAAATGGTATCTACTTACTTACCATGACCTCTTGTTGACTTTTGGCTCATCTGTACTGTGTTGGTTTAAGTCAAACAGCTTTGTGGTGGGTTTTTTGACAACATACTGTGAATTCATTCCCTTGTGTTTCTCTGTACAAGATGCTTGGACATCAGCAAAGGCAAGGAGGCATTGCAAATGCAGAAAAGTGTCAAATGAGCAAACCCCCAACTAGCACCTAAGGGAATATGTATGTTAAAGCCAGACAAGTACAAAACATGCTCTCTGGTGGATCAATTAGCACTAAAGCAGTTTATTTAGAATTAACACACTTACTTACTTTTTACACATCCAATAATTTCCCTACTGTGGCTCATTAAACAAATAGTTGAACTTCTACTGTTTTGCGTTTCATTTTACTTGGCATTCAGGCTCAGCACAAATAATGAATAATGTTGTACCAATGCATTGTTTACATGTTTATATATTTATATCGGGTGTATTTATATTCACAGGCTATATAATTAAAAGTGTTGCTTTTCTTTGTTTTGCTTGTGGTTTGTTTCTGGCAGATCTCACTACCTTGTGTTCAATACCTCAGTGCTGTATCTCCAGATGATACGTCCTCTCCTGCAGCCGGGGCGGTGCTGCCACCTCATATCCTCCCTCAGGCAGGTGGTCAAAAGTCTGGAATTGGTGGCAGACAAGGATCACAGCTGGAGGGCTGAACTCATGATGCAAGTGGCACCCATTGCACTCTTATGCTCATTCTGCATTCATGGGGATGGTATACAGAGCTAATTAAGCACCATTTCATGCACTGCAACAGCTTTGTGGACCCCCCAATTAATTGGCTTGCTTCACATCTAATAGAAAGGAGGAAGTGAGCTGATGTAAGCTGTCTCATGTTCATGAAAACACCTCAGGTTCAAATGCTAATTTGGTTTTTGGTCACCAGACACAATGTACAATGTGTATACTGTGCAGTGTGATGTGAGTAAGTTTTAATTGGATTAACAGTTCCTGACGGAACACACGGTGTAAATGACAATTTTTTTTTTCTATCTCAGTCCATAGTCAGTTAGATTGTGTGACTGAATTTCATGTTCATTTTAAATTATAAATCAAAACCATCCAGCTGCATTCGTGAACAGAAAATTGAGGAGACAAATAAGACGTTGTTTTATGTAATTTGGGAATCACATGGATATGTTCTGTTTTGGACTTCAAAACGATGTGCTACCACTGTATCTACTGCCTGCATCTGTTCAGGCACCTAATTGACTCTCTTTTGGACGCTGGAAAAACTGATGATGCTGCAAGTTATGCCAGAGTTACAGAGGAATTCATTAGAAAGCACTGCCCACATCTTTACTCAAACGTCTTTCGTTCACAGGTATGCAATTGAATGTCTTCACAAGAAAAATGCAAAAGAATAAACTACAGTATATGTTATAAAAGATACAAATCAACTTTCTAAAGATATTCTGAGTTAAAACGCTTTTAAAATTGCTGAACTTTCAAGTCAAAATATATAGTATTCTCTGTACCATATTTAAATCAATGTTCCTTAATATAATCATTGCAAACAATGGAAGTATACGGTGTAAATTTTAACCACATTCCTCTTACTTTAGGTGTGGCACAACCTGTCAAAAAGGGATATCCTCATTAAAAAGAGCCGTCAGTCGACTGCCTTAACTGTCATTTACAAAATACTACAATTTAGAAGGTAAGAAGCTTTCATATACTGTTATATTTCTGCAAGCAATTGAAATGCATTTTTATTTGCTTTTTCTCAATGTGAATCATAGTAATCCAAACTAAATTCACAATTTAGTGCCAATTTAAGTAAATGTTTTCTCAACTGGTGAGATGAGATCCAAATTTACAATATTAATCAATTAGGATTTTTATGTACTACAATATCATGATTTGTGCTGCCTATTTCTATAAACAATTAGACTCATAATTACACTACTTTTTTCTTGAATTATACAGTATGCCATCACCAGTGCCACAATGACCTTGAAAAAGTAATTTAGCTATTTTACTGATTACCTGCTCACTAAGGTTGCCTATTTACTTAACTGATTACTTGCATTAAAAATAACTAAATCACATCACAAGTTACGTTAATGGTGACATTTTGCAGATACAGACCACCCTGCTTAACGCAAAAACGGCACCTGGTTTTGCCACTTAGGATGTGAGTAACAGTGACAATGAAGAACTAAGTTTGTCTTTATTGAAAAAAAGTAAACCATTCTGACTAATATTAATGACACATTTCATGATTTGAGAATTTGCTTTTGTTGTTGATTTAAAAAAAAGTGCAGTATCACTGGATTTAACAAAAATCGATTTTTAATTATTTCTAAAATAAAGGCACGCATACTTGACATGTTTGACTAGCGTTGTAATGGCAAAACTAAATATTTATAGTGTACATGTATATGTATAATGTATTTAGAATGTACATCATGTAGACATTTAAGAATTTATTTAGGGTAATTCCTGCAGTCACACAATTTGTGCATGTATATTGTCTTGCAATCTATGTTATTAAAGCGCTGGCAACCAGCTCAAGGTGTCACCCCCCTACTTCCCAAAGACAGCTGGGATAAGCATCAGCATGCCAACAACCCTAGTGAGGATAAGTGGCTGTAGAAAATGGATGGATGGGCATTATTGAAGCTATGTAATACTGTAATAACTACTGACTGTGCAACAAACTTCAATATTTTTTTCTGCTAATACAACTCAAAATACTGACTTTATTTTCTTTTATCTTGAAAACACTACCATGTTGCTCGTGTGAATGTTTTGACTTCTCCCATAATGCATATCCCAAAGTTCAATACCAAAGTTTGTGGGTATTCAGTAATGCACGGTTTCTTTGGAGACTTTAGTGAGTGCTATATTGCTAGGAAAGGTGATTTTTTGCGCCACGTGAGTGTGAATTGTGTCACCACATTGATTTTGAATTTCTGTACTTTCTTTCTGTACTCTCTGTACCTACATTTTAAAGGTTATGAATGCAGTATACATACACAAAAGTAACTTTGGGTCACATCAGAAACGTAACTAATCGGATTACTTGTCTGAAAAAAGTAATGCATTACTGGCGTCATTGGCTGAACACCATAGATTTCTTTACTGAAGACATCTTTGTTTTTAGATGGTTGGGAGAAATAAACGAAGACGAACTTGCAAAAAAGGACACTAATGAGCTTGAAGAGATTTTTACTCTTCTGGGGGACTCCACAAAACCTTCGCTTCGGGCACCTATCCCGCCAGCTAACAGGTACGTATCCTTAAGTGACCAGATGAAATCCAATTTATAACGTTTGAACTGGGCAATGCAATGTTTTTGATATTATGTGTTGGACTTTAGAGTGTCCTTCCTCCTGGAGCTGGCTGTGCTGGCCTTGCAAGCGAAGAATCATAAAGTGGCTGCCAAATGCTTAAAAAAGTTGAAGTTAACAGGGGAAACTGTGAGTGCCTAATATTGTCTTAAACTCTTGAAGCATTAGCAGGACTCCAGACTTTACACAACAGGTTTAATATAAAACAAATCTTTTTCTTGCATCTTACATCAAACCCTTACTCTTGAATTGCTCTGTCCTTTTAGAGTATCGGTGAACAAATAGTAATGGAGTGTGTCAACTGTGAAATAAACCTCCGGAAGAAAGAGACAAAGACGAATGACTATTCCAAATCCAGTGTGGAGGTGCTCCATCATCAGACACATCTCAGAACATATTAATCAAGTAGTAATTTTTGCAGTTTGATCTGCAGTTCACAGTTAATAGTTTCACTTATTTTTTAGTCAGCATTTTTTCCTGCTTAATAAGTAGAAGAATTGATGGCTGTACTTTAAATAAATGCTGAAATTGCTGTTCAAATAGAGCTTTATTTTTTATTGTTAATGTCCTCGTTATTGCGTTCACTAATATGCTATAATCATAAAGCACCTGATTATCCTGGGACTTTATCCCCATTTTTGAGAATAGCGCACTGTGATCGAAGGATTGTGTCTTCTAATTGCTTCAGAAGATTCTGTTTTCCCCCCAGGCTCGTCTAAAAGCGATAGGAAAGCTAAATCAGTGTCTTCAGGCTGCAGTCAGAGAGGGGGACCCTCAAGCCGTGCAGGCAGTGTGTGCGACCCAGTGGAGCTTCTGTCTTCCTCTGTTGCAGCACAATCTCCGCAGACATGTTAAGGCACCTCTGGCACGGGTAGCCCAAGCACTAGAGGACATGCAATGGTAACTAATTTCATTGATTTTTATTTATAGTCAGGTGTGCATCTTTTAGGGCACTGTGTACCGTAACCTGTCTTGTGTTGAGCGAAAATAGCCGTAAGATGAGAGTCTATCTCGACATCCTTTTCTCTGGCAACACTATGATGTCTTTGTTATGTAATGAAATTATATGAAACGAAAGTGAGCACCACTCCCTCCCACCTTACTTCCCCTAAGCATAACCCACAACATATATTGTCCAATAAGGAATGGAGGAACCCCTACTTTTCCAAAACCAGGCAAAGATACTGTCATATTCTTTCAACCAGTAAAAAGAGAAAAAAATAACTGCAAGTGTAGCATACATAAAGTTCTTGAAACAGTATATACAGTATAACAGGAATGTTATAGACTGGAATAGACAGGAGTTACAGACTGGAATAGCCGAGTTGTGTATGCTTAGGGTGGCCAGATGTTTCGAAACTTGTGCGGATTTCGCCTGCCCTATTGTTTTATCCCACTTATTCTTGGGACTCATCCCTGTGTCCTTTTTTTTTGAGTTGTTAAGGCTTTGTCTATGTCACAGCAATTCATATAAAATCAATGTATTTGTTTCTATTTAATATCAGAAGAGTACACCTTAACATGTTAGTTAGTACAAAATGCTGGTTTTGGTTCATCTTTTAAGGGTAATGATTTCATTATTCCAGCATGCTGTTCTCAGTTCGATGTCAGGTCCACGCTGAGCTTGCAGTGACTGAAGAGGAAGACGGACTCCTTGAGGCTTCAATGACTCACCTACAGAAAGCTATGCTGCTGGATAATGGCACACAAAAAGAAAGATTGTCGTCAGCTTTCCATCTTCTGCAGCTCAGAAGAAACCTTTATCAAACACCCTCTCGGACCGAGGATAAAGCCGCCATGCTTATGCAGCAGGTTTACAGCACTTTGTGTGACACATTTTAGCAGTTCTAAAAGCTGTTCATGGTAGGATTTTAGAGAGAAAGAAGACATGTTTATTAATAAGGAATAGAAGGAGATCAAATAAAATCAATGCAATGCCATTTAAATATACAAGTTTAATAGGACAGTTTAATTAGTGTGTCTTAAGGGTGAAATACATTTACAGAAGAGTATACGCAAGCTGAAGCATGGTGCAAGACCGGTTTGCACATCTGCCTGATTTTTCAGAGGTCCTGGGTTCAATTCCAGCTCGTCCCGGCCTTTTGTATGGAGTTTGCATGTTCTCCCCATGCTTGCATGGTTCTTGTTGGGGAACCCCTCTTTCTTCCCACGTTCCAAAAACATGCATTGAAGGTGTATTGGAAATGACAAATTTCCCTTAGTTGTGATTATGAATGGGAATGTTCATTTGTCTCTGTGTGCTCTGTAATTGGCTGGCAAGCAGTCCAGTCTGTCCCACGCCTACTGCATGAAGACGGCTGGGATAGGCACCAGCACGCCAGTGAGCCTAGTGAGGATAAGTGTCTATAGAAAAAGTATGTATGTATGTAAGCCGTACCTACAGTTAAGGTCAATTGTCCTACTTATTTTTCTTCATATGCGCATACCACAAAAGTATTTAAAGTTTCTCTATTTTGTTACTTGATGATGATGAGGCAAAAACGTTTTGGTTATATTACTTCTTTTTGAAACTACTATTGGGGTGCCGTCATGTTAAAACCACATTTACGATTCAATTACATATAATTCAGTGGTAACTGATCAGGTGTGCTTTCAATCTTAATTGACTACTCACGTGTGCTTTCAAACCAAGATGATGTGTTCTGAAAACATAATCTCACTTTTATGAATAAATGTTGAATGTATATTTTCCAGTCCAAACTGTGCCAAAATTTGTTTTTATTTTCTCCCTGTACACTGTACTTGGCAATAAGCCCCCACTTTTTCTTTCAGGTCAAGGACAGGCAGCCACAACAGAATACTGATTGTCGACCCTTACTGCTGACTGTGGGACAACTATTGGCCCCCGCTGATTTCCAGATGGTTCTTAATGCAGACAGCATCTCGAAAAGTACAAGTTCTTCTTTACATTCATTTTCCACATTGTTACGAATTGATTTACTTCAAACATCTAAAAAAAAACCCACAACATCTTTTCACAAGAATTATCGCGATCAGTCTTTTGGATACATTTTTTTTCAAACTAGCATGTGAGCGTCATTCCTCATTCATGCAAGGACATTGCCTCTATGTCGAGCATTATAGGCCATGATAGATTTCATTATACAATAACATTGTTTCCTGTTTCACATTGTGTTGCTGGACTGAAAAAGATTTTCCGCTATGGCAGATTACATTTAATTAAAAAGTAATTTAGTCGACAGCAACGATCATAGATAACAAATAAAATGAAGGATTAGCAACGGCACACACATATACTGTACACACTGTTGCAATTTGAACCACTGCAGTCCCTGACCTTGCTTCTTAATCCAATTACTACACCAAAAGCCCTGTGCTGCTGAGACCATGGCATATCTAAATAAGATCTAAACAAGAAACTCTCTTTTAAGTTTGTCTTGCTGTGTAGCCATTGACATGACTGAAAGGAGCATTGATTCACACACATTTCCTCCTCTTGCAGTGTACGTTTTTGCTTTGCATAACCATGCATATTTAATCATTTCTAAATAAATGATAGGCGGGCACCGAAGTCTTAAGAAACTGCAACAAAACAAATAGAATATTTTGTGCATTCATAACCTCTAAAAGACCTACCTAATAAATTATGAAAATACCACTTTGCAACATAATTAATTGAGTTTGTTTGACTAGTTACCAAAGCCAGTGTTGGGTGTGGACCAATAGCTCAGCTCTCCGCTGAGGCTCATAATTACTATGCAGCTGTACAGAAGTTAGATGGATACCTGGATCGACAAGGAGAAAACGCTGACAACACAGAGAGGTGTTTTGTATGTCTGTGAGCGTGCATATGTGTGCGTTGGCAAGTTGGTTCTGCCAGTTTGTTTTTAAACTGAACATCTGAATGCCATTGCAACTTGAGAAAACCAATTGATTTTGAACTGCAACCATAGTCAACGGCATTCATGATCTAAAATGTGATCTTTACACAGTACTGTATATCTTCTCTTGTGCAGATTGCGGCTGTGGGCTACGCTTGCAAAAACTGCAAGAAAACAGGAAGTCTGGGATGTGTGCAGAGTGGCCGGTCGATTTTGTTTGCTCTATGATGAAGCGAGATCGAAGATGTCCAAATGTCACAGTAGGATGCTCAATGAAAGGATCATTAAAGCTCACAAAAGGCATATAATATTGGCCAGAATACAAAATTGACCCATTTAGTTGAAGTTATTAACTGAAGAAAGACAATTGAACTCCTATTTTACATTTAAATCTGTCATAGCACACACTTGAAGTAGTCATTTCTATTAATTACCAAGGCTCTTGTTTTTGTCTGCCTTGGATTGGCTGTCTGTGGGTAAATTCTGTCGTCATTACTCAACTTGATCAAATTTTCATTAATTCATATGTTCATGCATTCATTCATTTATTGCGTTAATGTAACCATTACGTTTTGGTGACAGCGCTCACAGTAATGACCAAATCATATTTTCATTAGTGGTGAATTAAATGTTAAATCTTATTTGATCGCAAGTATATTTTAGAAACGCTTTCTAGATTAAAAGCTGTGATGTGTTATTTAGATCTTTTTAATTTTGGGAGCGTCAAAGCGAACAAGAAATAATCATTGCCATCTTTAAATTATTTAGTCAATGGATTCAGTATGAGTTTACATACTGACGTCTCGATAAAAGCCTTGCTAATAGTATGATGTGCACAAAACCGTTAACTGATATACTGCCTAATTTGTATTCAGAGTCAAGATGCTCCGAGGAAGAGAGCTCTGTTGAAAGCCTTAGCAGCTATGAAGAAACTCAACCCTGTGCAAAGAAGTTGCGTCTTTTGGCTGAAATCTGCTTTATCACTGCCGAGGTATGTACTGTAAGTCTGACCAAATGACCAAATGGCACACAGAAAAGCTGTAAGCCTGGAAATGAACCTGTCACCACTCAACTGCAAGACGGCTGTCTTTTGAAATACTTAATACAGTTCTTGAAGTTTTTTAAAAACTTTGAATCCATAAAGGGCGGCTTGGTGAAAGAGTGGTTAACATGTCTGCTTCACAGTTTCGAGAACCGAGTTAAAATGCAGATCGCTTCGGCCCTCTTGTGTGGAGTTTGCATGTTCTCCCCGAGCCCGCATAGATTCTCTCCGGGCACTCCAGTTTTCTCCCACATTCCAAAAACATGCATAGTATATGTATTGGAATCTCTAAATTGTTCTCAGGTGTGATCGCGTGTGTGACCGATTGTTTGTCACTGTATCCCCTGCGATTGGCTATCAACCAGTTTAGGGGGTCCCCCGCCTAATGCCTGAAGACTGCTGGGATAGGCACCAGCAAGCCAGCAAACCTAGTGAGGATAAGTGACTACAGATGATGGATGGATGAATCCATGAATTCAAGAACAAGGCTGAGATTGGCATTAAAATGCCTCAAATCCGTGGTTGTCAAAATGGGGGTACGTGAGGGCACTACGGGGGGTAAGTAACATTTTAATGGTGTTTCTTCAGGTATCAGAAAACCTAATTAAATCATTTTTAATGCCGGGACACAAGCAATACCAGAAAATTGCATTAATGATGAAAATCCATCCATCCATCTATTAGCTACCGCTTTGCGTCGCGAGGGCGGCAGCTTGAGCAGGGACGCCCAAACTTCCCTCTCCCTGGCCACTTCATCCAGGTCCTACAGGAGAATCCCTAGGCATTTTCAAGCCAGCCGAGAGCCATAGCCTCTCCGGTGTGTCATGGGTCTCCCAGGGCCTCCTCTTGGTGGGATATGCTTGGAACACCTCACCAGGGAAGCGTCCGGTCGGCATCCTAACCAGTTGCCCATAATGAACAGAATCGTGCCAAGTGCACATATGGACACCCTGATGTTTGAACATGGTGTTTGTTATGGACTATCAGTGATGAGCACAGAATTCCAATAACGAAGCACTGCTCGGGTTCAGGTCAGGGGGTCCATTCCTCCCCGTAATAATGAAAATGTGGTAGCACATTCTCCAGTATCTTTTGTAGATAAAATACCACTACAGGGATACCATTACAGATGCATTTTCAAATTTTAACAAACCACAAACTGATGGGACAACACTTTGTTGAGTGAGTGTAAATATGAGTGTAAATATATTAATCTGCTCTTTTCTTTTGTAAATAGTCATAAATTGCAAAATTAACTGATGTAAAAAAAAAAAAAAACCCTCTCAAAACATCATGCAATCAATAACTGTATTGATTACATGGAACCAACAAAGCAGTGATGCAGTGGAGAGAAGTGCATTTATTTTCAAGCATAATGAAAAAGTGTTGAAGTCCGCCATAAACTCAAGGAACTAAATGAAATGAAATAAATGGTTGGCGAATTTTCGTCTAACGCAGGAGGTAATGGAACATACTCATCATGAAAAACAAACTGTCATCTTTATTATTCAGGCTACTGCCCAAAAGCTCCAAATGCAAGGTGTGCAGCTCAACAGTCCTGCAGTCCTCCCACAGGACGTAGGTGTCTCTGATGATGATCCACACTGGATTATTTACAGGTAAAATATATAGTAACAGCCATTTGGTCAAAACGGGAAACACAAAGGCTCCAATATAATGTCATGAAACTAGAGTTGTGGCTATGAATGTATAATAGATAAAAATCGATATTTAAAAGTGTTGGCAAGGCGTTTCATTATTGATTCGTTGTGTCGCGCTACGTTGAAAGTTATGGAGCACACTAGAGTTGTGAATGCACACTTGTATAATACAGAAGAAGGCCCATATTAAAGTGAGGTAACACTGTACATACATCGTACAAACGTGCGTAAGATAATTAATTGGAAACAAATGAAGAGTCTTTGGATTGCCTTAATGATGGTATGTAGTAGTCTGAACTACTGTTTAACTAGGCATGGTAATGAATGCATTTAATTAGAGATGAGTAGACTTCACACAGATGACTGGATACACCTCTCTATTATACCGAGCCGAGACTCTTGAAAGCCATTATAAGCTTTAAACAAATACAGAAAACCAGAAATGGAAATGAGTACGTTATTCAATGGCTATTATGTGAGTTTCACATTTTACCATGATTCGAAAGTGTGTGTGTATATAAATGCGTGTGTGTGTGTGTGTGTGTGTGTGTGTGTGTGTGTGTGTGTGTGTGTGTGTGTGTGTGTGTATATATATATATATATATATATATATATATATATATATATATATATATATATATATATATATATATATATATATATATATATATATATATAGATAGATAGATAGATAGATAGATAGATAGATAGATAGATAGATAGATAGATAGATAGATAGATAGATAGATAGATAGATATTTGTTTCAGAGCCAATTTAAAATTGATGTTATTAATAAAAAAACCTTCAGCCATGCACGCCTTAGCAGACAGGAAATGAAGCAGGCCTTTTATATCCCTGTAACTTCCAAAACGTCTGCACAAGCAACAGAATTCCAATGGATTCTGAAAGCAGAGAAGAGGATCTTTGTGTCAATACCACATGTATTATGATAGCTGGCAGTGTGTGGGGTTAAGGGGATGCTCTGTGTCATGGTAACGTTGAGTGATGCAAAGAAGAACATATATATATTTTTTTGTAATTGCGGTAACTCATGAGGTGTTTGCGCTAGCGAGCTTTGCATTGAAACCACTTATGTTGCACTCGCTGATGAAAGCACCAAGGAAATTACACATGATTTTCTAATTAACCTAATTTCTAGCATGTCTCATGCTTTGCCATAGTCTCAATTTAGCCCCTCATGTGAAAAAGTCTATTTTTGTATTTTGTTTGTCATAAACATGGTGAGAATTATTAAGCTTTCATTTGTGCAAAAAATTTCCACATAACAATTTGGTGCTGCATTTTCCTATGAAATGAAAATGTATCTTACATCTATACATTTTTTCATGATACAGATGCATTTTATTTTGTTTGATTTTATACTATAAAATCTATCTAACTTATAGGTAGCTTCAAATTGTAACTCTACATGTTGGGCTTTTTTTCTGGAAAAAGGCATTTTCCTTATAAAATCAAAACAAGGAAAACAAACACTGTCTCATTTTGTTACACTGTCTCGCAAAGCAGACTGAAGTAGTATGATGATTCCTTGCACATCTATAGATTCAAGCAAAAAACATTTATAATTGAATCCGATCAAATCATTTTTCATCGAATATCAAATCAAATCATGAGATTGATATGTAACTCATATTTAGGAGCTGTGCGATTTCCACGCCTTTGTATATTTTCTGCATTTCAAGTACCTGAAGTAATTCCTGTTTTTTTAATGAGGAAACAAAAAATCTTTTAAAACACTCACCATTTAATTGAAATAATAATTGAAAATATTCATCATCCGTCCTTCAGGAAACCGCATAGTATTAAAAAAAAAAAAATGGGTGTTCAGTTCAAAAGGGCATATGTTCATCTGTTATTCTTTCATGAATAAATTATACAATAAATAGTGGTAGAATATTGGCTCACAGTCAGTACCCCAATTAACAGTGCTCTTTGATTTACCAGCCAGCATGTACAGTATACATATTTGCAAATGTTGAAATTGTATTATTGCATGTTCATTAAATTTAAATATAATACATTTGCACGGTTGGTTCTTTTTATAAAGAAATTATGATATTCAAGGTGACTACTGAATGGTGAGGCAGCACTCGATGCCCTATATTGAAAAGGCGCCACTGGTTAATTGCATCTGTCAGATATTGACCACATTAAACATAATCTAACACATTATCTGTGCAACAAGGACAAATGTAAAATAACCATCAAACAATATATTATATTTTGTAACTAGCATATTATTAATCGCATCTACTTTTATGCTTCTTTATCCGACTCCACTCAGAGACTGGATCCAGGATCTGTCTGCCTATGCCACGTCCACTTTTCTGCGAGCAGCGGAGCTTGGCACACAGATCAAGCAACCCTGGATTGTGGCAAATTCCGCCATATACTTATGGAACTACAACAGACACTTACTGGTTACTGGAGACTATAACTGTCTCATCCCCACCTTCCAAAGTCTGGTAGAGATGTTCCAAAAGACAGAGTGCACAGGGTAGGAACGCGTTGCTGTCCATCACTTGGCTTCTTCCACCTGACGCATTTGAAAGGATTGTAGATCCTGTCATTGTTGTTAGACTGATTGCAGCACATTTATCATGCAATCTGAGTCTTATAACCTTTTTGGCAACAATATTGAAGCACTATATCGGATGCATACGTTTGTCCAAAAATATCTTCTTGTACTACAGGGGAAAACAAAAATATTAATCTAGTGCATTTTTCAAGAATTAGCTCAACCCAGTTTTATTTCCAGAGCAGTTTAAAGACAGTTGAAAAGAAATACTGTACAGAAATAGAACTCAAACATAAAAAAGACCATTGTCTCTAGAGGGGACAGACGGGTCCTCGCTGATGTTTGTGCCAATGCACCAAACAGCTGTTCAAAGTACTCGCCCTTCATTAAGTCCTTGGAGAGGGACGCGGGAGAGTGCTTCCTCTGGGGATAGCTTTGTTCTGTCGGGAGACTTCATTGCTCACGTGGGCAATGGCAGTGAGACTTGGAAGGGCATAAATAAAATAATTAAAAAAATAAACATTTAATTAGGTTTTACAGTAAGGCAGGTTTTACAGTCTTATCTAACGTGCATCAGGAGGTCATTCCATAGCTATTGACGCTAGCGACAGAACAACCGTGTACCTTTTGACAACAGAACTTCCAGGAGTAGAACATGAGGCACTGCTCAGGAGTAGAGCCCTATTTGGTCCATCCACGTTGTTGTTGAACCTCTTGTTAAAGCGACTAAACATTCCCAAGACCATTAATTTTGTCATCCCTAGAAATCATGCTCTGCTGGTGCTCCTGTGTGATGCTGTTGCTCGGGGTTTGTACCAGCATCTTGTTGTACCGGACATAGAACAAGCCAATCAACAAGAGAAGGGAAAAGTGAAATCTGAGAAGGCGAGCAGTGGTCAAGCTCCTGTGCTGGAGCCTGATGCCCTTCTTAAGGTCCACAAAGCTTTTGAGGTTTGTCACTGTATTGTGCTAGCAAGATACCCCTTTGTGATTCAATTCAGATTCAATTCTGAATAGTTAGCTCTTATATCCAGAAATGATTACAATGTTATTTTCATACTTCATAGCACTCCCTGTTGCCAAAATAAATAACAGTAAAGTCCCCTCAAATAGAATTATTTTGGAAGGACAATTCTTTTAAAAACTAGATGGAGAAATTGCATGTGAATGTTCATCGTTGAATACAAAATTGCGGAACCATGGAGTACTTTGGAATCCCAGAATCTAATAGAATAATTTTCAATATTATGAAACAATATTTAACAAGGTGAAGAAATATTGAACAATATAAAACACCAAAAAGATAAGATTTGTGACTTGTCGTTTAAAAGCTGGAAAAAAAAGGTTTTGGCCGAGATGAAGAACAGTTTAGTGTTGGAATAGTTAAAACAGTAATTATATGAGCAAAACAAAAAAACTGTGAATTTTAGATTCTCACAGAGGACTGTGAAAGTTAGAAATGAGAAAAATCATAGTTTGGGAAGCATGAAAATTCAAAACATGTTGAAGTTGGAATGGTTTTAATCCAAAATGTTGACAAAATTGAATGGCAAAATAAAACAATAATAATGATTAAAGTAGCTCAACACATGAATGCTGAAAGCATTCACGCATCAAATACACAATTGAAAGTTCAAATCATTTATTATAATCTGAATTGGAACTGAGTCAATACAAACATGAGTATTCCAAGAGCTTCAACTCCAATAATTACTACATGCTGTTTATCCTATTAAATAAATACTGTAAAAACTTCATATTACTTTTTCTTT
This sequence comes from Hippichthys cyanospilos, assembly GCF_059441005.1. Lineage (NCBI taxonomy): Eukaryota > Metazoa > Chordata > Actinopteri > Syngnathiformes > Syngnathidae > Hippichthys > Hippichthys cyanospilos. The sequence goes on along the minus strand of NC_142376.1, from coordinate 11,320,192 downwards.
TGATTCTTAGCTGTGTAATTATGCCCTTTCCATATCCAATGGCAACCCCACCGGAGAGGCAGTACCCATTGCTGTCCAAAAGCAACTGGTAGCCACATGGGCACGAATCAAGATCCTTCAGCAGCAGATTGGCTGCCAAATGGACACAGATGAAAAGGTACCATTCTACCTGTCAGACTGTTGGGTTTGAATAAACACTTCATGGAATATGTTTACACACAATGCAGCTAGACGGGATGGGCAAATATGCCAATATCAGTTAATATATACCAAGACACATCTTCCATATGAGTCTTGCTGCAGAAGAGAGACTTTGCAAGCTGTAGCAAAACTGAATCAATGCAATAAAATGTGGCATTATGTAAAAAAGTGCAACAAAATTTGGTGCCGGTCCATATTGGCATAGGAAATATATGTAATTTTGGGCGCCACCAGATGCTTCACCTAAAACAGAATCAAGTTCCTCCCATTGTTGATGCCATTCATTCTCCAGACCTCAATCCCATTTAAAACATATAGCGGGGGGATGTACACACATACTTTGATTTTAAATATATTTTTTCAAATAATAATAATTAGAGTAATGTCATTGTTCCCCATTCAATACATACTTTTTCATTAAAGGTTGGTTTTTGCTCTTTAGAAAATCCTGTTAGTCCTACGTTTTTTCACAAAAAGGGGTGCAAGTAATTATGGAGAGCTCTGCATAATGCATGCAATGTTGAACTTGTGTGTGTGTGTGTGTGATGTGATGCTGTGTAAGACTGAGAAAGAAAGAGCTGGTCTGCTTGGTTTTTTTTTGGCAATTAGCACACACACTACTGTGTATTTATGAATGATGAGGTTTTTCCAATGTTTAGGTACAAGAAACGAATTAGTCAATAGGTTCTTGACAGAAAACTAATATTATCAACACAAAATTTATTGAATAACAATATGCGCCTACCAAGTCAGCCCTTTAAACAGACACTCCAAAACGGTGTTGCTGAATAGACAATATGCCATGTTAATTTTTGTTTCGTTAATTTTATAAATGGTTATACAAATGGAAAAGATCTATTTTCCCCATCAACACTCGCCTTTGCTCACTGTCAAATTAATGCATAGAGGTGCCATTTGCACCCGCATTTTTGATGCTGTATTTAAAGATGCAGAAACAGCCAGTACAGTCCATCATACTGTAAGTGTGATAGCCAGCCAATAAGTAAGGCATTAACGCTAACTAAAAATAAGCGTCTAGTGTCTGAATGCTGAGCATTGTGATGTTTCCAGCTTTGCATTCAGTAACTCAATCGTTTGCTGTCTTGGAACTGGAATCTATTAACATTAAGTAACTAAGTATGGACAAATGTGTATGAACAAATAAATAAGCTAATGATCTAAAACATATTGCGTTCTCCATCAAAAATTGTGGAGTCAGTATTATGCTGTGATAAATGTAACCTTGTATGTATAACTGCTAAGTGAATGGACTCATTGATTGTTTTTGACATTTTTTTTTTTTATTATGCCATTGCATCAGCTGAATTATGTGGTATACAGGGCTATACTCTAGTTAATGCTTCTGAAGTGATTTGACAACGCTTCACAATGCAGATAAATGACCATGAACACTACACGCTACTGTGAAAACAAACAATTAGTTTTTGCCAATGATCTCAATGTTCTACGATGGCCAAGTCACTGGCTTCATCCCAAACCAACAGAGCAATCTTACTGAATGCAAAAATGAAACCTAAGATACCACCAAACACACACCACTGTATATGCTTGAAGTACAGGCCTGGCAAATCGTTTTCAGGATACTCTGATGTTCATGGGCTTCACATGCAAACTTGCCAAGAGTTGAAGATCAAAACATCTGAATCATCCTTATTGTGCCATCGCCTTGTAATGATGGAGGGGATTTTGTGTCCCTATGAACCAAGATGCATGGTTTCACAGAAGTGTGAAACCACCATTTCGTATGTCAAAAGCGAGAAACAATGCACCATCAATGCTATAGTGGGTGAGGGGCGCTGCACGCTGGACTATGGATTTTTTACTGCGATCAACTCTTCCAACCAGCCGGGGATCTTCCACTCTCTATCATACTGAACAAATTCAACCAATTCTGCTCCGTGTCTCTCCAGAACTGGATCGAATAGCTCTGATCACCTTGCATGCAGCTGCCTCTCCCTCAACAAATATAGTCAAACATTCCAATACCTCCTTACTACACCCTGAGCAAGTACTGATTATTGAATTCATGCATTACATGTGTTTAGACGAGTCATCTTATGTATATGTTTCTATCAGTGGCTTCATTGGCTTTATCAAGCAATTTTCCCACTGGATTACTCCTGAGCTGGGTTTAAAGGCATCAAAATGAGAATTGGCACCTTCAAATCTGAAGCCTGTCTGTCTTCAGTCAGAAGTGTATAGAGTGCCCTCCCCAGGTCAGATAGATACGAGTCATTCAAATATGTTGAGATCTTGCTCATGATCAGGGAAGGATGGAGCATGGGATTGACAGGCAGATTTGTGCAGTCTGCATTGAAGCTGCTGACCTAAAACATGAAGCGTTTGTTTGACCTATTAATCTACAGTATGTCACTACCTAATATAACTAGGCTCATGAATAACAAATGTGTGCTTTCCTAATTAAAGTGCTGCCCCCGTGACACGTCCCCAAATAAGCACAAGATAATGGACGGTTGGTTGCGGACAATCTGACTAATGCCAAATATCAAAAAGAGTATATTGAACACACATGCAACTGAGATACATAGTTTACTTGGTATACTTGAATTTATAGCTTGAGTTCATATTTTTTAAGCAAAAAACATCTTGTTTTGGATTGACAACAGAGTGTTTTCCTCAAGTAACAAGGTGGCTTGTCTCCATACCCAGAAAGCTAGATCACAGACTTGCCTTTAAAAAGCCACTGCTGTTGCTACATGGCAGTGCTTCAAAACTTGAAAGTTTTGACTAGATTTCTGTGCTATAGAAGTGAGAAAAATTCCCCCCAACTATTTCTGGCTTTGTGTTTCTTTGACACCCACAGCATCTATTATATTACTCTCCCTGGCTACACAGAGTGAGAAAACATTTGCTTCATTTTCCCAGATAGCATCCTGCTTGATTTACTTTGCTCTTGGGAAAAAAAACAACAACACATGACTGCAGTTGACTTTTAACAGACGAGAAAAATGGATTGTGAGGATGTTTAAAGGAAGTACTGATAGACTTTTAAAAAGAGCTTTATAGTGATTAACCCACTCATTATGTGTTCTTCTCAATGATCCACCTACATCGGTTTTCCAAGTGCTATTTTGTTACTTTTGTGATTTCAACATACAATATCATAGTGTAAACAACACTATGATCATGATATATCATGATGTCACATTTATCTATGCAGTAAAGGAAATGAGTGTCACTAAAAATAACTGATAGGTAACCATATCCCTACATTCCTGAGCTTGATGTGTTTTTGGGGGTCCAAGCTAATTTGCTCTGTTCCTTCCCAGTCATACAGAGAACGGCGATAATATAATAAATGATGTCCGTTTATAATTGCTATCCATCATTCATAAGCGCTCATATTTTCAACTTGCAAATCTTGCATTATAAACAGGCTTTATAATTTAACTTTCACAGTTTTTGGGAAATGTCTTTAGATAATTACACTGCAAGTATATGTACACAGCTATTGTATGACAACCTGCCTAAAATAGTTTTCTTCAGTTGTAGTAATTGCAATCTTTTGGGAAATTTCTTTGTACTTCTGGACTATTTTGTTGCTTGTTAGCATTTAAAATAAATAAATAAACAAAAAAATATATACATTTTTTTTTTCCCACCCCAATTCCAAATGCCTGGGGATGTTGAGATCGTGGCTGATTTCTGATCATATGATTGGGATTGGAACATCTATAATAATAATTATTTATATTATTACAGTAAAACAATTATAATTACAATAATGAATTACAAAATACAATACATAATTACACTGTTATTGTGAAATGGTTGTCCAAGTAGCATTACTAAATACGTCATTAGCCCGTTGGCTATTTTTATGTCAAAAACTTTTGTCTTGATCTAATTTTCAAATTATACTATTGTACAGCCATTGATTTGTTAAATTCATGTAAAATTCATAACCAACCATGAGTACAAAGAAGATCTCTGCGCACAACTTAAAGCTCATGGATTGTCATTGTTCCAACTTGTCAGCTTGAAGACATGTCACCTATGACGCCGATGACCCGTGTGCTGATTGCAGTGGAGATGCTTCAGTCCTATAAAAATTCCAGTCCCTCAGAAGGTTATGATCCCAGTCTCTCAACAGTACGTACCTGCATCTTTGTGTTTTCTAACATTTGACTTGGTGAGTGACCATATGTTGAGCTGTTGAATGCCTAGACAATGAATTGTCTAAATTTTCTTTCTCCTTCAAGCATCCTCTTCTCCCGTTGGATACCATATTCTCATTTTATTTGCTCCAATCAACTTCTTAATCTCTCCATTACCACACTCTTACATATAAATTCTCTCCTTCTTTTCTTTTTATAACTTTTGTCGCAAAAAGCTGGTGACAATGGTGTCTAATTGCAAGTGGACTGATGCTGTGGTGGAGTTACAGACATGGTGTCAGCTTGCTGCATTCTGCCACCATGCCAAAGAGTACAGTTTGTCCCTGAGCTGCACTGAGAGAGCCATGCAACTTGAGGATGCAGCATCAAAGTGTCTTAAGACCACACCTTGCCTTTTGTAAGTACATGGAATTCTTGAAATCATTACTTGTGTGCTTGAAATAGTAAGTAGACTAATAAATAGGTTTAGTGTTGGGCAGTTTTATTGTTCATATATTGAATGTACTGTAGATAAAAATATCCAAGATAATTAAAAAAAAAAAAAAAGGACGATCAGTTATATGGACTTGCAACACTTGTGCTGTTTGCATAGCTCAGGCCCAGGCTCGCCTTCACCAACCGGTTTGCCTGCGCTAAAGGTAGTCAAGTGCCATAATTTAAAAAAACAAAAAAAGACAACAACGACAGCAATTTGTTGATAATTTGTTGTCAACTTGGGTTGATGCCAGAGCCTGTCAAAATCAGCTAACAGTGAGCCATGAAGTATACAGTAATTGTAACTAACAGTGAATCAAAACACAAATTGAGGTTCTCAGAAATAAAGCTCTTGTGTCAAACGTATAGAATTTATACATGGGAAAGTGGGGTGTTATAAAGACCTATTAGCTTTGAGCTGTTATTAATCTCATAACTTCCCTAGGTATGGCTCACCTGCTGTAAATGAGATGCTGAGCACGGCAGCCTGTTTGAGGGGTTTGAGCTCAATTCACGAGTCTAACGGAGATGTGCATAATTACAAGACTGCTATGGACATGCTTCTGTCCAGTGTCAGGTGCTGTATTCATTGCACTAATTGTACCTCTCTCGTCCATCCAAATCAAGAATCATTACTTACTCAGCCTCACATTCACGTATGAATGAAACTATTCGAGTGCATATTCTCTTCACAGATATGCACAAAAGGCTGGGCATTCAGAACTATGTTTTACAGCTGCAAGACATTATTGGAACAATTGCCTCCTTCTAGCACAATCACCGGAGGAAAGATACCAGCTCAAAGAGCCCTTGGAGGCGATTCTCAATGCTCTCCTCAACACCTATCCCAAACATACAAACGTATGACTCTCTTTCTTTTGCCATGTTGACACTTACACAGACCTTTATTTTCCACTGTGATCGTGCGTGAGAAGGGCCTGGCGCTAATATTGGCAGCCAAGATTTTTGTTAATAGAATGATATTTTCCAAAATTAAATTGGTTTCCTTCCTATCAATCTGAGTACATAGACAGCAGGGCTCCAAACCAATTCATTATTTATGAAATGATGAGAACTTGTGAAACTTGGGAGTGAGAAAGGCTCCCTTAGGCATCTCTTGGCAGAAAGCAAAACTTCCAATGGGAAAAAAAGCCTTTGCTAAATGTACTGTAGATTATGTAATGACTCGAAACACCTCTCCCTCTTGGCTGTGTGTGTGTGTGTGTGTGCGTGTGTGTGTGTGTGTGTGTGTGTATATATATATATATATATATATATATATATATATATATATATATATATATATATATATATATATATATATATATATATATATATATATATATATATATAACCCTAAGATCATATATATAAGATCATATATATATATATATATATATATATATATATATATATATATATATATATATATATATATATATATATATATATATATATATATATATATATATATATATATATATATATATATATATATATATATATATATATATGCTGTGTCTTCAAAAAACAAAATTAAAAACTTAAACTGAAAGAAGCCAAATCGTGGTGTGCTTCAAGGTGATATGTATCGGACGTCTTGAATTAGTATACTTTAGAGCTAATAGTTTTCAAATTCTATGTTTCAGAAACAGGACAAAGTGCAGAAAGGAGCTCCCCTTGGGAGTTCGAAACCTGAAGCCCCAAGTAAGGGTTATGTACGGTACATGGATCCTGGCATGTTTTATCTTATTGGAATAGTCTTTTTTTATTGTGTTCATTTTAAAATCTTATGATGTTAGGGAGCAAATCAGATAGTTTCTAACATTGTATATCAGCTTCAGTTGTATACTCCTCTGCTTGTGTGTGCATCTGTGAACAGATGAAGAACTCCTAACCCTAAGATCATCCATGTACTCTCTGTTGCTTCAAATATGCATCGATAAAGCCGATTCCAAAGGTGCTTTGCAGCTGTTGGATAATGCCGTTAGAGATATGCCTGGCACTAAACACCGGCTGTCAGTAAAAACTACTAAGAATATTTATTTACAAAAAAAACAGAAGATGGAACATCCTTTAAAGTTACTGTTATCTGTGTTTCACAGGCTTCTGCTGAAATATCGCATACAAATTAAGGCACGACTGGGAGAAAGCGTATTGATGGACATGCAGACGTTACAAGGCAAAGAAGAGCAGAATTGTTCATTGATGTGGCACAAGGCAGCATTGTGTTCTTGCAACGTAACACAGCAGATGACCTGCTATCAGAAATCAGTCACCTCTCTTATGGTAATGCTGTCGCTAACTGATGCATATCTCATGATAGAAACATTCAAGGCAGGCTTTGGAGTCCATGACAAAGATTTTACCACCATCTTGTGGAAACAAAATATCATTACAGTTGTTTTGCAAAAGTTGAATGCAGGGAATGGTAAAATAACAAATATTTGCATGCTTCTTCTTTTGTTTATATCTTATGCTCTACATATGTGATGACATTAAAGTCTGAAGAAAATCAATGGCAGAAGGTCAGCTTCCTGCTAGCCTTTGGAGCATGGCTGTACTGTCACAACATGTCTGTAGAGGAGGCCCAGCACCAGGTTCAGTGGGCCATTGACATTCTTCTGCATTTGGAGACAGAGCACTCAGAAAAACCTGGTATTATTTGCTGACTAAACTTGCTCTTTCTCTTACTGTTGATGTATTTGGTTTATTGAGTTCAGTTTTTCTTTTCACTTTCATTTGTACAGATGTACCTGTATCAGGTGAGTGCAACTTTTGTCTGATCAGTCATTTGGATTGGCTTTAACCCAGTCATTTAAGGTCTTGAATTTTTAAAGTATTTTTCATATATGTAGCCTAAAATGGGGGGTTTTGTTGGTGGTTGGTTTCCAAATATGCATATCATTCCTTTATTTAGTTTTTCTGAATATATACCAGGGTGAGTGCTACTGGATTCACCGTTTTACCCACACCACAGTCCTCTTTCTGTCATGTAGTCTATGCATAATCTGTCCATCTGTATCAGACAACCCCTTATTTGTTTTGATATTTTGAATTTTCTGTTTAGAAGAAGACTCTCAAAAGACGGATCCGGGCTCAGCGAAATGTGAAACTCTCGCTGTTGTTCAAGGCCTGTCATTCACACAGACTGTGTCCAGTCTGAAGGAGGTGCAACGCCTTGACAGTTTGGTACAAGCACACACACTGCTTGCTGTCATGGCAGACAGGAATTCACCCGAGCACCAGTTCAACCTGCTCCGAGCATATGACTTTGTTCTTCAAATATGGCAGGTTAGTATGTTGGACAGAGGAAACATTTTTTCAGGGGTGCCCCTTAACTAAAATTTTTGACTCAAACCATAAACTGAAAATGATAAAAGCTTGACTGAAAACAGAAAATGGCCTGTAATGTCTTAAGCTATGCCCTGCTTGGGTCTGTAAATGATTAAAAAAGAAGGATACAAATTTGCATACTATGGCTCTGAATAATATTATTGTTCAGTATTTTAACACCTGTTTAGTGGCCACTAATTTTAATGCGATCAATTTTCTTGGTAATAAATGTTGTAGTATTCGTTTACAATGTTAATAGGTTTAGTCTTTATTTTGATGAATTTATAAACCTATATACTTAGAGTAGTTAGTCTCTAGCGCTGATGGTTGAGAATTGCGGCAGTCCAAGTACAACCTGTATGAACTGATCCTTTGAATGGGTATCAGGGAAAAAACCTGGAAAACATGCAGGATACTGGCCCTCGAGGACCAGGTTTGGACACTCCTGATTTATAATAATCTTTTTTTTTTTCCTAGAAACAATGATTACCTTTAGAAGAGATAACAACTACCAAATATGGAAATATTCATAACACGATGTATTTTATTTTATTTGAAAAGGAACTTATGTAAAGTAAGTCTTAACTATTTTTGATCTAATGATGAGACACTTGCCCAAAAGAAGATTGGCCAGCCAGAGCCCAGACTTGAATGCAGAGTGAACATCTTTGGAGTGTCTTGAAAATGATTGTGCACAGACGTCTCCTGTCCAACCTGATTGGGTTTGAGAATCACTCCAAAGAAGAATAGGCATAACTGCCTGATGATAGGTGTGCTAAGCCTATGGCATCATATTCCAGAAGACTTGAGGCTGTATTTGCTGCCAAAGGTGGATCAGCAAAGTATTGAGCGAAGGCAGTGAATATTTATGTAAATAAGATTTCTTAGTTTACTATTTTTATTTAAAAAAATTCCCCCGCGCCCAAACTTTTTTTCCTCTGTCATGTCTGTATTGTGTGGAGAAATTTGAGGTAAAAATGAATTTAATACAGTTTAGAATGCAGCTGTGACATGACAAAATGTGGAAAAAGTCAAGCACTGTGAATGCTTTCTGGATACACTGAAGAGAAAACAGAATTGGCCCAAGTGATTGAGCCCTGAGGCATCACACGTGTCCACCCACAAGTCACAATGTCCTTGCGTTGTAAAACAAAGTCATTTAAATTTGGAAATTTTTAATCTGTGCAGGTGTCAACAGCGGTTGTTTCTATGACTCCCAGTGAACATCCAAAAGGCCAGGGTGCCACTCCTGCCGGGATGAAAAAAGACAAGGGCAAAGGCAAAAAAGTGAAAGATGTACTTTCTTTCTACAATTACATTTCTCTCAATTTACTTTAATATGTAGTCTTCTATGACGTATAGCAATGCATTATTTGTGTGTCCATCTGCTTACCCAGCCTATCACACCAGAGGTGGCTCCCAAACCTTCCTTGGATTCTTCTCTTCCTTCTACCCTGGAATATTGGGTTAGATACACTTGCTCGGATCAGGTCCGTTATACGTTCAAAACAAACTGTAACCCACAGTGCATCAGTATTCACAGTATTACAAATCAGGTAAGGCTACTTAATGTGCAAGGGCATTGTTCGCCAAATGTCTTTACGTGGTTATCTACTACTTGTAAGATGTTAGGATCCTGACTATAGTTTCATTTCTACAATAAAAAGATCATTTTACTTGATGGATTTTATTTACCTCTTGTTAGACCCAGAGCTTGTTTTATCTTGACCTTCTGGAAAAGGAGCTACATTCACTCTCATTGAGCCATCTGACCCTCCCCATTATGCACCTAGCTGAAACGCTTGCTCACGACCTTTTGGATAGGAGGAACCTTTCTGACCTTTATCGACTCAGGTATAATATATAATGCACGGTATAGATCACATAGTTAAATAACCGGAGTTAATTTGTTTAATTCATTCATGCTCTAGAAATATCCACTTGGCCTCCTGGGAAACCAACATCGTGTAAAGTGTGGTAATCATATATTTTTCTTTCTTCCCTTCTCTCATTATCAGAATAGTAAAGACCTGCTCTCAGCTTGGCATGGAGACTCATACCTCATATCATGAAAATCTCATGCATCTGATGAAAATACAAGAACAAGAACAGATCATGTATGTGTAAGGGGAAAGTATGGGCTTTTTTTGTGCTTAAAGCATCATTTGCCTACGGTAAATTTTATTCTGTCTCTCAGGTGCCACAGAGCAATCACTCTTTTACATGAGAGAAGACGCCTCTACAAAGCACATGAAGAGGTCAGGCCCAAAAAGTTTTTTTTGATTTAATGTTAAGAGTTTTTGCCACATAGCTGTGGGTGTTGTGAAAGTGCTACATCAATAAAGATTGCATCGGATTCACATGTAGTGATAACCCTTATATAAACTGTGTTACATGTGTGTGAGGTGAGTGTTAGTAACATTCGACACAAAGGTAATCATTTAGGGGTCTCAGGCAAGTATGGTGATTTACTGTATTATGAATAAGACTGATTTGGTTGGTTTGGTTGTCAAAACAGCTGGATCCCCAATTAAACATTTACGAAAACATTTTTTCTCACTTTATTGTTACCTGTACAGTCTCAAAAATTTATTATTTTTTAATGGGTCTTGTTTTTTGTGTGAAAAAAGTTAGAAATGATGTATCTCAGTCAATTTTTTTTTATATCAAACAACTCTTTGAAATAAATAACCTAAACTAATCTTGCAACCGAATGAAAGTAACAAAGGTGGTTTCATGTTTTTATGACTGTATCTAATTTTCAGTTATCCCTCTTTTTAGAAATCTGATAAGGAGTCACATTTTCAGAAGAAAAATGTATTTAAGTTGAATATTTGGGTTGACAAAGCGGAGGTTTGCATGGAGATGGGGCTGTACCAAGGAGCCCGGCAGCTCCTGGCAGAAGCTCAGTTAGTTGCTTTGGTGAGTTGATAGAATAGCGATTGAAGTTCATAAAGGTTAACGTCTTATAATGTTCCTTTACATTGTTTAATCACATTAGGAATTTGAAGACCAGACTGTCATGCCAAGAATTTTGCTCGGTATGGCTACTTTAGCTTGTGACGAGAAAAACCACGTACAGGCCCTGAACCTTCTGGATAAGGCCCAAGCTCTGGGTGGGGACGAGTACTTCTGGTACAAGTTTACCCTTACAAAGGTTGCAGCTGTGGTAGGCCAAAGACTCCAGGATGCACAAGCCAAGGTAAAGAAGAGCCTATAAAATAGACTAATTTTTCCAAACTGTTTCAACATAAACGCATCTTTATTTGTAACAGATTGATCAGATTATCAAGCAAGGGTGTGAGGCTTTGACAGTGGTTCTGAAGCAGCGGGTGAACCGAGTCCCAGAGATCACATTTTTAATTACATCGTTAGAAATGAGGTAATTGCATGTATTATGTCAGCAAACTATTTACAGTGTATGTTCTAAAGATTCAAGAAAGTGTCTGAAACTCCTACTAAATATCTGGCCTTTGAAGGACAGTGTCCCTTAGGTGGCTGCATTTGCCTTGAATGTCTTTGTCACATCAGCTGGAAAAAAGAAAGAAAGAAAATCAATAAAATTTGTTCTTTCTTCTAGGGGTGCCATTGAGTGTATATGTTCCATTTCTGGCAGTGATCCTGGAGTTGTACTGCCCACTAAGGAACTCCAGATGCTCAAAGCTGCCTGTGATACGCTCGGGCAATGTGCAAAAGTTTTCACTCAATTCAACTATAGGGACCATGCTGCAAAGAGCCATGAAGAGTGCACATATGGTCTGAGGTCAGTATGGGCAAAGTTCATGCAGATTTTTGTGGCGCTTGAAGTCCTCTTGTTGAAAAGAAACAAACATAATATTAGTTGATAATAATAGTTGATGACCTCTCACATTAAACATTGAATACGTGTAAGAAAGCCCATGTTATTATTTTTGAGTCAGTGATTTGCTGATAACTGACCCTCAAAAAATCCTCTCACACATTTTTTTCTCCCTTTAAATCATTGTCCACCCTCTTAAGATTTCTAGCCAACCAGGCTACAGACAAAAAGGAAAAGCAGCGTTTTCTGCTCGATGGACTCTCCCACATGCAGTTAGCCATCTCAGAACAAGAATGTGTGGTTTTGAATGCTGAAAATTTGCTCTACTTGGAAGAGGCGGTAAGTAAACAGCCCCACACACAATTTGAATTTGTCTTGAGCAGAAGGTGAAATTTTTCTATTATTTGTCCGAATCATTAACCCTAACCTGTCACACAGGAAGTTTTATTTTCACAAACGAACTTGCTCATAAAGTTGTCGAGGAAAGATACGTATAATCAAAGGCGATTTGAGGAAAGTTCCTTTTCATACCAAGCATAATAACACGATTATGTATAAACTGCAAATGCTAGCTCAATAGAGATTTTTTTCTACCATTCATTTTTAGAGAGGTATCAAGCAGTCATTTTTGTTACATAGGTTAAGAATGATATCAAATCTGCAATAACTACTCCTTTTTACAGTACTAGACAAAAGTTTGGAAACCATCAAATTCACATCTTTTCAAACACATTAAGAGGTCAGTAAAATCAAGCTGTTCACCTTTGGCATGTACAGTTGTGAAATGAAAGTCGTCCTACGTCATAAAACATCATCCATATCATGAAGCCTACTGAGAAAATACTAAGACGTGCAAATCCGCTATCTTGACAAAAGGTGCCAATGAAGAATGAGAACTATAAAAAAAATGTTAAGTTTTACCATATAATGTAATTAAATAATTATTTCTTTATATTGAAAATTGAAGTATTAATGTATAATGTATAATATATATATATATATATATATATATATATATATATATATATATATATATATATATATATATATATATATACATGTAATGAACACTGATTAAAAGGATGTTTCAAGCCTTTTCACTGATACTAAATTTATTGCTTTATTTTCAATGTCAAAAACCACAAAAATTGCTCCAAATACAGACAAATAAAGACTTTGTCAATGGTGCTTGTGAACAGAATAATGCAAGACAAATAACAGCAAAGTCTGAAGGCTGGAGAGCCAGGGAGGGAAGATTCAGCAAATTTACACATAGAAGAACACTTAAAAAAAATAATATTGAAAAGGTCTACATAATAAATATTGAATGAATATCCCTAACATCTGTTGGAGAGTCAAGTACAATTGGGTTTGTGTCAGAGCTCCTTTTAGCTGGTACAAAAACGTAGTAGTAGTAGTGATGTATGTCCAGCAGATGGTACTGCTGCCCAATCTGTTGTGGCATCCAATTTTAGTAGGTACAATAATTGAATTTAGTGCTATTTTTAGACCAGTGCTATTTAACAATGTCACTTTGCTTCCATTATAAAATACATCGACTTTTTGATGTGCCATTCCAATGTGTTCTCAATATCTCTCTATTTTGCAATATTTCTATATTTCTATTTCTATTTCTATTTCTCAATATATAATGTATATCTCAATGTCGCAAAGAATAGAACACACTGAAGGAAGAAGTAGTACAACTAAACACATTTTACATTTAAATGTGTCCAATTAATGTTCTAATTCGAGCAGCATTAGAATTTATTGAAACATCTACGGATACTCATGCTGCATGTTTTTTCATGTTGATGATCTGTATAAAGAGCAGTGTGATGGAACGTGGAAAATGAATACACACTACCTGCCTTCGCTTTTGGAGGGCGTATCGGAGCAAAAGCTGGCGAATGAATGGCCCTGTAAAAAATGAATATTTGCAGTGATTCGTTAAGTGTAAACAGTTATGATAGGTTGTTTACGTAATATGCTTAATCCAAAAACAATTTTGTATCAAGACGTTTTCATTCATTTTCTTTATAGCCAGTATATGTGTTAAAAAAAAAAATCTTGACTAGAAGTACTCTGTAGAAATCTAAGACTGGTCCAGTGTTTCTTAAAACATTTTAAAAAGGTTATATGATGAGTAAAATGTATTGTATTGTATTGTATTGTATTGAAGGTCTAAAAAATTCAGAATTACTGTTGATCTTTAAATTACAAGGCCGCATGTATACTGTACATATCTCTCTGGTTTGTGATTCAACTCTCATGTGAGCTGGTGCGTATGGTTTTTCTGTGTTTGCCAGAGTTGCGGAGTGTTATTGTCACCCAAGTGGACACTGATACGCCTGCGTCTCACACTGTCAGATGTTTGCTTGGCAGCGCTGGAGGAGCATTGTGAAGAAATTGTAAACCGAGCACTGGTCAAGGACAAGTCTATTGCTGAGAGAGCAATTGAGGATTTTATGCGCAGCATACCCGAAACCAACTCCATTGAACAAGTAAACCCCGCATAAACTTTATAAACCTACTATATAAAATTGACTGGAAAAGATAGAGAAAGAGTGCACAAACTAAATAGATATCTGTGTTGATATGATAGTATAGTATGACTAATGCTTAACCCGCATTGCGTCCATAATAAACTTTCCACACTTGATCATTTCACAGCGCCATATTCTACACAAAATGGGACCACCCAATTCAAGCATGGAAGAACATGCAAACTCTTCAAAGCACACAAAACCTTTCAGCAACAATGCATTTTTGTGAACAATAGTACAAATTACCCTGACTTGGCGATTACACCACTGACCATAATGATCTGTTTTGAAAAGCCAAATTACCATTCAGCACGTCAAAACTGCGTATCAGCAATCGCATTGGCAAACACTTCAAATGGCAAATTGGTCATTCAATATTAACGACTTGAAGATGAAGAAGACAAAGCTTGAGAGAGGTATTTAAGGATGCAGCGGAAACAAGTTTAGAGCTCAAGCTTTGCTTCAATCAGATTAATGAATAGTATAATTGCACAGGTGATATAGTTTAGCTTTCGTTCAAGCACATTGCAGTTAAGTATGGCAATCATTCTCTAATTAAGGCTTTGCTGCCTCCTCCTCCATCTTTTTCAACCTCTATCTTCGTAGTGGATAATAGCAACAATAATAGCTGTGAGGAAATTTACCGCAGCACAAGCACCTCCTTCTTTCCATTTTACCCGACTGTTATCATCATTTTATTCTTGTAAACCCGCGTAGTTTGTCAAAACAGGTGCTCGCAAGTGTTAGGCTTTCCACGTGATGATAGGAATCGTGATTTTGATTTTGGCTGATGATAATGATTATTATTATTAAATACTGCATACCCCAGATTATCCTTGTGTCTTCTACAGGAATGGATGAATGTGGGCAGCACACTGGGTCAGATGTCGTTGGGCCAGCTGGCTGCAGTGAACTCTTGCTCGCTGGACGACATGGAGATGAGAGCACGTTGTCTAGGTTTGATGGGAAAGACCCTTAGACTGTTGGCTGTGCAGGAGGATCCTGTTTATATGTCTTCTCTCTGGGACGGAGACCCAAAGGTACAAAACACTCAACTGAAATTCAACTTTCAGGAAAAAAAAGCAATTCCTTCACAGTGTGTCACTTATATTTACTCATATTTACAATGCCAGACTTGCGCTGGGCACCAAAATAGGGCACTTAACTCATTCAGAGCAAAGATCAATTCAAAGTGATAAATTAATTTGTTGTTTGGCCACTCTGTCGGTTTTCATTGAACCTGAGCTCTTGAAATCCTTCTCCACAACAGGAAGACACACAGGAACCCACTGCAACATTAGCAGAAGAAGATATTTCTGGGAAAGAGAAGGAAAGTATTTTAAGTGGTAAAGAGTCCAGGAGGGCCTTTGTCAAAACCACTGAGCTACAGGTACAAACATCCTCACATATCAACCTGTCACTCTTGCTTCATCTCTTATTTGGGATTTCCTTCATGGCCGTCGTCTCAATAAAAAGCTGAGCTGAGAGTTTTGCACACTTAAAAAGAATACGGAGAATCATATTTGAATATTATAACATTGCATGTAAATTTTCTCTTTCATCGAGGTCATTTTATTATCAGGGGTGTATCAGAAGACATTTTCGCCTCAGGTTTCATAAGTTCAAGCACATACAGTAGATTACGTCGTACAGCTCTAACCTGAGGCTAGGGGTTTGATCAATTTAATGCCCTAAGAATATTACGTCATTCAGTCCAAGTAAATATGTAAAATTCATCTGAAAAATATTTTACGGATCAACAAGACTTAGAAAAACAAAAACCCACTCAGAATATATTTTGTGTACCATATTTTTTGCACGACAAAATTATAGAGCAAAGTCAGCGTCCATCTATTCATCCATCCATCATCCTAAACTTCCAAATAAATGGCACACAGGGTTATAAGGCACATTGCTGCATATCAAGGGAAACAAACCAGTATAGTAAATAAGTCAAACTTTATTCAATTTCAATTCCACATCCCTACGTTAAAGCACACTTGACTAGAAGATGTGCTGTCATCTATCCATCAACCCCTCCATCCATCTACCGCTTTATCCGGTCATTTCACGGGGGCAGCAGCTTCACCAGGAAAGCTCAGACATCCATCTCCCCAACCACTTCATCAAGCTCCTCCTGAAGCATCCCTAGGCGTTCCCAAGCCAACCTCATGTCATACACATTTGGACTGATTACCGTTTCAGTATACGATGCTACTTTGTGTTACCTGTTTCAAATAACTGTCAGAAGTGTCAGTGATAAGTGTCTTTGCCATTGTAGCCAAAAAAGCCAAAGGTTGAGCAGATTTTGGACCAAGCCAGGAACGTCCTGTCTCAAACTGTTAGTTTGTGTCTTCAACACAATTTGTCAGCCTCCACCCTGGGTGATGCCTCGCTCAATATGCTGGAATGTCTTGCCCTGTCAGACCATGAATTGGCAGGTCAATATCTTGCCTTATTTCAGGTACAGTTCTGTACATCATACAGTATATACTGGAGGGTTATTTCTTTCTTTCAACATACTTTATATCACAAATTTACCTTTTCCATCATATACTTTTTTATTGCTAGAGTGCCTGTGCTGTTGACGTAATGGCTGATGTTTTAATTTTGGCCTGTGACGACACCAGTGTGTCCCAGCTCTCGGCTCTACTCAGCCTCTACAGAAAACTCCTTGTCTCTCAGGAGGGAAGGCCAACTAAAGTGTTTGAAGGCGTAAAACACTCCCTGAACAGCATTTCCAAGGTACCAGGTTCCCAACTCTCCACACCCACTACTCATGATTAATGGATTCTGTCACAAGTTACCAGGTTCCCTCAAGATTAGACTTGATATTGGGATGTTTTGACCTCTGCTCCAAATGTACCATGATTCCCAGAGGAAGAGCTACACTTACTTTATATATTACCTCCAATGTTTTTTTATGGAAAATTTCAAGTGTGCAAAGCCACTTGCCAGACTTGAATGGTTTCCATCTTGCTGCCCTACCTCATAACTCTGAAAAATAAAGATGAAAGATTGTTGTGGTGTGTATACTAAGAAGCCAGCACTTGCCAGAAATTCCTCCAGTCCCCTCAATGTTGATGTCTGCTTCTTAGAAGAATATCCAGTTGATGACTATTTTGAATTGAAATTTGTGTCTACTTCTACTGACCACTACCTTTAAACAAAAACACGTGACTAAAATATTTCCAAGAAAAGTTTATTTTGCATACATTGTAGAAGGTGCATTGACCCTTAATTAACTTTGTTGATCATTCTGAAAACAGCCACATGTGCATGTTTCTACAACCTCATTATCACAGTTGTTTATTTTTACTTCCTTTCCCAAAAGATTACTTTTTTTCAGTTGATGTAGGTGTATGATGTAGGTTATAAGTAATATTAATGGTGGAATAACCTTTCTGAAATTATTTAGCTTAGTGTTTTTTCTTTCGCCGCCCGTTTGATGTTGATTATGATACCAGTGTTCTAACAAAATTTCTTTTTTGTAGGCCTTTTCCCATCTAACCGTAAACCCCAACCACCTAAACCTTCTTGCAGAATTTTCGTCTGACCTGAAGATTATTATACTGCAGCACTCTAAGGATGGGTAAATGATCCTGCATTAAATCACCTTTTGTCTTTTGTGCATCATGTATACAAACCAACTATAGGATAAGGTTTAATGAGTTGAACTTCACTTCTAAGCAAATGTGTCAAAAACATTCTAAAGTAAGATTGTAACTGCACAGAAATGCCCATTTGAAAAGAAGTCTTGTCATTGGTCATACTGGGACTGGCTTCTGGTCAGCCTTTTAAATAAGCTACAAATGTGAATCACCAATTAGACGATATATTGCACTAATGATTGTTTCTGGCATTTGTAAAATGTTTACACAAGCGGAAAATCTCTCCACCCCCTCCCATTTTGTTTGTGCAACGCTGGCACCTCTGTGCATGCTGGTTTGCACCTGCCCGTCAGGCGTGGTATTTAAAGACATAACTAGGTTTGATGAATCACATTGCAATGTGATGAATCCATCTATTTGCATAATTCCTCCTGGAAGATGCTAAATGAACTGCACTCTAATTTTGCCACGATCCTTAGGTATACCCGATCGGTAGATCGGCTTCCACATTTGCTCTCCTAAGCAGGTTTTGCACATTTTTACAATCGCAAACCTTCAGGCCCGAACCAAGCACAAAGATCATTCAGGTGTAGTAGTGTAGTTGACGAGCACTTGAATTTCATAAATTTTATATACAGTTTATTTTTTATACTCATCATTACAAAATTCAGTTATATTGAAATAAATACCTTCACGCATTCAATCCCAAAGACATGTTTTTTTATGTCTTTTAAGAATCCAGACATTCATTCCCAAGTATTATTTAGTAATGTAAGTATTATTTTTATGTGTTAGGTTGGACTACATGCTTCTGAATGAATACCTTCTTCATGCTATCTTTAACACGCAGCGACTTTCTGACTGCAGCACCAAAATAAATTTGACAACAGATGCTGACTGCAATAACTAATGTTTGTGTTTGTAAACTCAACAACACCCTACATAGCGCAAAATAGCACAATTTTTAATCAACAAAACAAGGAATTTTAAGGTTTTTGGTTGCAATTTTATTAAAATGTTGAAATTGAATATTTAATTATAATTATATTATTTTAAACTCATAATTCATTTTGGCATTTATCTAAACAGTCTTTTAATGTAATCAAGATTCTTCAGATTGTACTAAAATAAAACAGCGGTTTTTTCATTTTGGGAGTTGTGAGAAGACTTAAATTGTATTGATAAAGTTTATATTCTATGAAAAAAGTTGGATGACTTAGCTGAAACGTTCCCTTTAGTGCAGCTCCATCTAGTAGATGCATAATGCAACCCAAGCCACTACTGTAGTTTTTACTCCATCGACAGATTGCGCTTTGTAATCCGCTGCGCCTTATACATGTACAGTATATGAATTAAAAAAATAATAGGCCATTCATCAATGATGCACTTTATAATCCCATGCACCTTATAGTGCTTAAAATACGGTACTTAACTGTCTAAAATACGTGATGACTTGAGTCTCGATTTGTTTAGCACCAGGCATTTTTGCCCCATCCTTTAGCCAAACACTTATGAAAAAAATGGGTTTGAATGACTACAATAAAAATGTGCAAAAAATATGTCTTTGGGATTGAATGAGTTAATGTCGGTCCCTAATGTTTTTTATGATCATCTGTGGTGTGTAGAAATCTCATAAAATCTCTCACTATCCAAAAGCTTCGAAGCATCAATGTTTACATTTCATCACTCTGTGTGTTGCGTTGTAGATCCGAACTTTATGGCGCACTCTACAAAATGCCTGAATCAGACGGACAAAAAGGAAAGGCATTACAAGGTTAGCATTGACTTTTTGATATTTAACATTTAGATTCTCAGCATACTGTACATGTTTATTGTATTCTAATTATTACACATAGGAATGTCTGGTCACACACACACAGCTACCAAAGCATGACAGTGTTTGCATTTAAAATATGTGTGAGGATTACAATGGACAATATTTATTTATGAAGAATATATTAAGAGTTCAGTCAAAGAAGTGTAATAAAAACGCTTCAAGACTTGAATATTAGACCGTTGCACCCTGTTGCATGGGGCAAAATTGAAAACAGTCATTTCTGGAGATTGGGGTTGCTTTATGGCACAGAAAAGAGGAATAAATGAGGCAGAAATAAACAGGGATCGGACGACAATATTGGTAAGAGGCTGTGAAGGTGCTCACAGGGACCAATTACAAGTACTGTGCAGCATGTTTCTATGAGCACACGTCTGACTGTAAATGTATTTGTTGTAGGTTCACTGACATGCTCTAGAGTGGCTAAGGTTTCTGTCTGCCCGAGGGCTCTACTGGCTCTTCGAGAGCAGACACGGGCCTTTGACCAAAAGATGAGACACGCTCCCCTGAAGGAGACCACTTTGCATGACGGAAGAGCGGAAACCCCTGTCGAGCAACCGGTACGTCTTTCCTCCTCTTTTACTGCAATATTATTTGAGCACATGCCTTGTGATCTGCAGTTATAATACAAGCACCCAACCTGTTCTAATGTTTGTTTTCCAAGCAGAGATCTGATGATGATACAGCATTAACGTTTCACTTCAGAGAAATTGTTCGGCAAATGGAAGAATACTTGAATCCACTCATTTCTCAGTTTGACTTCACTTTCCTGAGGTATGATATATTGAGAGGTGATAAACTTTATCACACTTAATGTCCATAATATAAGATACTCTGCCGTCTCTTGAGAAAAGCCATATCTGTATTTTGTTTGCCTTTATTAAAACCAAAACTTTTGTTTCAAAAGTCATTTTTTCTGTTTGTATCACATTGACAAAACAGTTTGCAACATGGTAGATCCACATCCATAAATGTTCACTTTTTTTCTTTATGTGTTTATGTGGGATGAAACGTCTCCCTGCCCGATAATGCCAGCAGTGTATATTTGGTGGGACTTGTAAATACTGAACAGTTTTTTTTATCTGTTCTTTATGTATTACATTAAGTAAAAAAAAAAAAAAACGTGTAGAACACAGGTGTCAAACTCCAGTCGTTGAGGGCCGGTGTCCTGCATGTTTTCGAACATTCCATCTCAAACACACCTTATTCAAACGATTAGAATCCTTTTCAAACTCGTGTGATCACATTTTCAAACTAATGTGATCTATTAGCTTAATTAGATTATTAGTAAAATTGTAATCAATTCAAAAACGTAAAAAACAACATTTTCACATTGTCGCATAATGGTGTACTGTGTCGAATTTGGTAGAAGATGGATGAGTGGACGACACGGACGGACGGACGGACGGACGGATGGATGGATGTATGGAGCAAGCTTTGTTGCCAGTGCCTATTGTTGTGTTGTTACTCTAATCCTCATTTTGTATTTTTCTCACAGCTCCCAAGAGTCATCTGAACCAGTTTCTGAAAAGACACACAGTGATGAAAAGAAAGGAAATTCAGATGAAGGTACAATCCAGTTTATCTTAAGAAATTGCAATTAGATTAGTGAGAGCCCAGGCAGACCTTTTTTAATATAATGCTTGTTTGGTCACAGATGCACTATACATAAGCCCCATCTAGAAGTGCAAATGAGCCATAGCGATCTTCATGTATGTCTTTATAAAGTTTGGAAGTCTTCGGATGTTTATCATAATAGTATTCCTAGAACTGTTTATCAATCAATTAATGACAAAAAGTCTTTGGAACAAAGACAGATATCATATTTTGACTTGTAATTGGAACCACTAATACCAACTTTATGTTTTTGTGTCTATGAATGCCAAAAGCAACACCAGGAGAATTTGTAGTGTTGCTGGCAGACTCAAAGTTAATGGAGTTGCCGTTGGAGGCATTGTCTGTCCTTGAGGGAGACCTACTAAACTCTGTATCTCGAGATTTCTCCCTCCAGCTTCTCTGCAGCCGTATACCCAAAGAAGAACCTGCAAAAGGTATTTAAGACCCACATGTGAACTTATTTAATCACTTGCCTTCCACACAGTTGGCCAGGTGACCTGAAATTGATATCTTAGAGTAGCTAGTATAGCATATTCCAAACCACTTGAATCAGTTGTTTACGCACACAAGAAAATAGCTGGGTTGGGTTTTATTCGAAACCTTTTCTTTTCCTCATATAAATAATTGCTCTCTCCTATACAAGTGTCTTTAAATTGTATTCTGTAATCAAGGAGCAGATGGAAACCCCAAGTTAATATTACTATATTGTGTAAAAGAAAAATGATCAAAAGGGTTAAAGTGGAAACAATAATCTTTGGATCACAATTTTGGCTATGCCAGCCCAAGGAAGTGGGGCTGTTTAAAAATCTGAGCTTCCTGTGGGATTTTTTTGCTTTCTTCTGCACCCCTCATTTCAATTCCTTCATGCTACTGCCTGATTGTGGGACCTGCAGTTGGAGTAA
The DNA here is from genome assembly GCF_059441005.1 of Hippichthys cyanospilos. Classification (NCBI taxonomy): domain Eukaryota; kingdom Metazoa; phylum Chordata; class Actinopteri; order Syngnathiformes; family Syngnathidae; genus Hippichthys; species Hippichthys cyanospilos. The sequence goes on along the minus strand of NC_142376.1, from coordinate 11,297,712 downwards.
CTGACATGCCCTTGTTGGTCCTTGTAGGACACCATGCATGTGGATATGCTTTTCCTTCCTTCCTACGATTTTTTTGTGTTTTTTTCCAGTTGTAACATTTTTTAAGTATTGATATTGCAGTACTCTTATGCAGGTATGGTCTCGAATTTTTGTTGGTGTATATGTACGGACTACATCTAAATTTTATTTGGGGGTTACTCAGAGGCACGTCAAATAATAGCAAGTGTGTGCTTACTTCCAATTTGGGTTTGAATGTGATTTCAATCTGAACACAGCTACATTTCCAGGTATGAGACAGTGGGCACATTTGTGCAACCACATAATTTCAATTGTTCATTGTTTTACCTCCCCTCTCCAAAATAGTACATGTAGTACATGTTTTTTGTTTTATAGTTATTATTATTATTTTTAATTATTATTATTATTATTATTTGCGAACACACCAGAAGGCAGTGTTTTGACAGCTAATACTGTAGAACAATTTCATTGGAAGAAAAAAATACAAATAATTATATGTACTCTAGTGTTATTATCATAGGTAGTGACACAGCCTGATTAAGGTTAGTTATCCCATTCATTTTGCAACCAACGTGCAGCTGTTGTCATAGCTGCAGGTATGTAAAACTTTTTAAGAGCAGAACCTTTGCAACTCCAGCAGACTTTTTGAAAGAAATATAAGAAAGGCCAATGACTGAAAGATGATAAAACTTGAGATATCATAGTTCTGATAAACACACATTTATTTGTTCATTCTCCCTCCTGCTCGTATCAGTGGAAAAGGACACGAAAGGGGCTAAAGGCGCGAAGGGAAAAGCTGATCAAAGCCAAACCATCAAAGCGGTGAGTAAATTGATCTGGTTCTGCTCGATAGTGACAATACCCATTTACCGGCTGTTGGTATTTGTAATATTTAGTGTGTCTCCAAGCTCCCGGTTCTCATTTAAGAAAAAAAAAATACACGAATGTGTCCAGTCCTGGAGTGTCTCGAATTGATAACAAAGTTGTGGAAAAAAAAAAAAAAGTGCATTTCTCACATTCAATGCTTGAGTTTTTATTTCATTTCATTTCATTTTATATTGTTTTTTTTTTTTTTTGTTAATTATAAAAATGATACATTTTTAGGGATATCATCTAGTCTTTCTTTTCATAGATAATAGATTATAGACAATCTTATTTACAGTCACTTCGGCAAGTGTATATATATACTGTATGTGTGTTGAGGTGGTCGTGGTTAGGGGGGGGTTCTCTTGCCACTAATTGCAGAAATAACGTTTTTGATAATAATTTCAAATATTCACAGGTTCCTACCAGTCATGTTCTGCCAGAACACACTGTCCTTGTGAACACACAGAAATTCAAATGCATCTTTAATGACAAAGATATTGTTAACACCTTCAGCAATTTTGGTGAGTAAAATGTTTTGCTAAGTATTTTTTTTAATCCTGTTTTTTTTTTTAATTTATTTATGAGAAACACTATTGATCCCCCTGGCTCAGCGCCTCCATATTGGCGGGTAGCCTCCCTTCGCCTTCGGGCTAGGAGACGGGTGGTCACTTTAGGAATCCTTGGAGGTTGTGCTGGAAAGTGCACCCACTGGTGACTCCCTCGTTCTGCTGGGAGACTTCTATGTCAGTGAGACCTGGAGGGGCGTGATTGGGAGGAATGAGCCCCTGGATTAGCAGAACGGGGTGGTGGTTCCCATTTTTAATAAAAGAGTACTAGAGGGTATGCTCCAACTATAGAGGGGTCACACTCCTCAGCTTCCTTGGTAAGGTCTATTCACGGGTGCTGGAGAGGAGGGTCTGTTAGTAAGTCGAACCTCAGATTCAGGAGGAGCAGTGTGCCGGCCATGGAACAGTGGGCCAGCTCTATACCCTCAGCGGGATCTTTGAGTGTGCATGGGAGTTCACTTAACCGGTCTACATGTGTTTTGTGGACTTGGTAAAGGCATTCAACCGTGTTTCAGGGAATCCTGTGAAAGGTGCTTTGGGATTATAGGGTACCGAGCCCCTTGATAAGGGCTGTTCAGTTCCTGTACCACAGATGTCGGAGTTTGGGCAGCATTGCCGGCAGTAGGTCAAATTTGTTTCAAGTGAAGTTTGGACCTTGTCAAGGGTGCCCTTTGCTAACGATTCTGTTCATTATCTCGATGAACAGAATATGGAAGCGCAGCCGTAGTGTTGAGTGGTTTAAGGGTCTCAGCACTGCATCGCTGATATTTGTTGATGATGTGGCCTGGCTTTGTCAGGCTGTGACCCCCAACTCTCACTGGAGGGTTTCGCAGCTGCGTGTGAAGTGGCTGGGATGAAGATCAGTACGGTCAAATCTGAGCCCAAAATGAGTTTCCTTCGTAGGGTGTCCGGGGTGTCCCTTAGAGATAGGGTGAGGAGCTCCCTGGAGGGGCTCAGTGTTCAGCCGTTGCTTCTCCGTGTTGAGAGGAGCCAGTTGACATGGTTCAGAAATCTGTTTAAGATGCCTTCCTTTTTTTTTCTGTTTTTGTTTTTTTTTTTTCCCTTAGGAGGAAAGGGTGGGGTGTTTTTTTAATGTGTTTGGCAAACTTAAGTGTCAGATTCGGCCACACATGCTGAGTCAACTGTGCTGTACTGTATGCCTAATTATTATTGTGCAAATGTTCCAGAAGGGACCACTCTTGTTGAGAGGATGAAGATGAACTGGGGTGCCTACGGTCAGCATTTTAACAATTTGTTTGCAGGCTTTGTGGGCATCAAACAAACTCCCAGGTGTGACATTAAATTAGAGCACATAATGATTGATTAGATAGTTTTATGGTCCTAATTCCATCTCTCATTTTTTTTTATCAGTTTGAGTGAGTTGGAAAAGGTACTGTGCAAATGCAGTGGATTCATGTACCTGGGAAGGGAACGCTTTTTGGCTCCAATTCCACCTGCCAAATTAGCAGCCCTCAACTTGTCAGGTAACACAATTTTACCATGAATTATTCATATTAACTAATTCACTGCCATTGACGGCTGTTGACATCAAAGATAAAATTTTACTGGACTTCTATTAACAGGCGTATAAGTCAAAACTCCATTTTGAATGGGTTACAAATATGTTTCATCCAGCCACCCAGTATGGTGCTGTTGCAAAGGGCAATAGATGGTAACCTTACACAATTTGTGAAGATGTGGGCAGTTATGGAGACATAGAGGACAAGAGAAATGTTGATCTGTGACAGAGTATATATATATATATATATATATATATATATATATATATATATATATATATATATATATATATATATATATATATATATATATATATATATATATATATATATATATATATATATATATATATATATGCCAAGTAGAATTTGAATATTTTCCCCTATATTTGGGGAGTGCTCGGGGATACTGATTTAATATAAGAAATGAAAAACATAATCTAGGGTGAAGACTTCTAAAAGCCACAAATCTAAAAATAAATAAATAAATACATAAAAAACAATAAATAAACTTTGTCCCAAAAATAAATAAATTAATAAATAAATAAACTCGGGAAGCCACAGGAACATAGGGACGACGAGGGCCTGGTAGCGACATCTCGACAGAGACAGTGACCTAACAAGAACTGAAAGGAAACTGGAAACTAAATACACTCACATCTAACGAGACAACACACAACAGCTGGACAGGAAACAATTAGAAGAGGAAGCTGATTGGCCAACACAAGGAAAACAGGTAAACACATACTGTACAGGTGGACACAATCACACTGACAAGGACTGACACTAGGAGAACAAAACATGAAATAAAACATAACTAACTAACCCCAGAACAGAAAAAAAGAGAAAATCCTGACACTAACACCCAACAAAAACAAACAAACAATAACATAACATGACACATTGCTCGTCACCATTAGATTAAGAGTACTACACTCATAGCATTTTCACCATTCTGTAGTTCATTAAAAAAAACAAAACTTTTAATCTTCTTCAATAATGATGGTTGAGTCTTTTTCATCAGTGAGCAGAATATGTTTTCTTGGTCAGATGGCACAATTGACAGGGTGTCAGGCTGGCCATGAGCCCAGCCTCAGGACGGACATGTGTGCCACCCACAAACCGGCTATTAGTGCTGCTATGTATAGCAGGACTGACACATTGCTCTGAATTCCAGTAAAAAAAAAAAAAAAAAAAGTGACTGTATTCTTATTTTAGAGGAACTTTGTTAAATCTTTCAAAGGAAAATAATTATCAGGACCATTTTTTTTCTTTTTGCACATTTTATTTATTTTCAATTATTCTAATTACACACATCCTACTGAAACAATACAGGTTTTTCATGAATTTGATTATAAGAAAGGGTAGAATTTCTTAAGTGGGTATACTGCCCTACCTGTGCATAACTATCCTGAATTTGCTTAATTGGGACACTGAAAAAAAAAGGTATTTAAAAAAATGTTCAGCCCTTTTCCCCAGTGTGCTTATAGTCTATTAATCCAAATGCAAATCCTAAAGGGAACTCTGGCAATGACGCCCTCTTTTTTAACAAGCTTGACCCAAGTAGAAGCTACACTCATGTCTGTGTGAGAGTAGGCGGAATCACCCTCTTTACGAAATTGCTGGTCCAAGGTAACACCCTTCAACATGGACCAAGAAGCTCCATGTTGAAGTCGATGCTTAAAATAGAGTGTAATCTGGGTTTTGTTGTGGTTAGCCGCGTTCATGCAAAGCTTGTGGATATTCCATGGCCTGGTTCTAGTTGAATAATCAACACTGTTTTCTCAACACTTAGAAGAATATTGTGCACGGATGTCAAACTCCAGTCCTGGAGGGCCGGGCTCCTGCATGTTTTTGAAAGCTTTTTCTCAAAACACACCCGATTGAAAGGTTTAGGATCATTGATTAGGATCATTTCAAGCTCCTGCAGAGCTTGCTAATAAGTCAATCTTTTGAATCAGGTGGGTTGAGGAGAGAAAACCGGAAAACATGCGGGATACTGGCCCTCCAGGACTGGAGTTCGACATCTTGTGTATAGCTTGTTTGTGCCTGCATCAAAATCTTCAGTTATGGTGTCTTTTAATACATGTTCATAATTATTTAATGTGCACAAATCAGAGCAATAAAGTCACAAAAAAGGACTTTACACTGTCATGATGTGGATTTTGGTACGTGGAAATAGACGTATACCGTGATTGAAAAGACATTTTTTGAATTTCCATTCATGTGACCCCCACCTGTTATGTCGTTGCAAAGTCACTGGCCAAGTGTTCCTCTTATATTTGGATTAGTCGTTGCAAAGTCACTGGCCAAGTGTTCCTCTTATATTTGGATTAATGGTGCCTGCATACCAAAAAAAAAAAAAAAATTGAAATGGAATACAGTTATTAACACTTAAAAGAAAATTTGGGAACATAATTGTGCACAACATGCTATGTGAATTATTTCTGCTATAATAATAGGAATGATAGTAACACATTTTAATTGTCAGTTTCCTTTGAGACAACCATGCTCGATTTGGGCCGGAATTTGATCGTTTGTGTTGAAGGACTGATGAATGCTTTACCAAAATTGGGTTCTGTTAAATGAAAGCAGGGTGTGGTGATGATTTTTTTCCCTTTCAGAATGTCACATGGCTCTTATCTTTGACCTGGTCCAGAGTAATACCAAAAATGTGCACTCATCAAACATTGACATACACAAAAGGTAAAATAGACTTTGTTCATTAAAATCTTTCCATTCATTACTACATATTCTTTATTTTCTCTTGCTGTCTTCTCTTTCAGTGTTGGACTCGTGCATCGTATTTGTTTTTGCAATCCTAACTTTGCTGCTCTTTTCCTCCAGGGCAGGACAACACACCCTTGAGAAACCCTTAGAGGTCGCTCTGCTGTTGAGCCTGAATGGTGTCAACTGCATTGTCCTCAATCAGTGGCATAGAAGCCTTCAACAGAACTCAGAATACTTGACCAACTTTTTGGACAGTATGTTAAAGAAATCCATTAATTCAAGCGTCATTTAATTCTTTTAGCTGTTTGCATGATTTCGTTTTTTGGACTTCTTGGCATTGAGAATGGAATCTGTATTGTAGGTTTTCTGAGCGGAAGACGGACCTCCGGGCAGATTGTCCATGTCCTCAGGCGAGATGATGATGCCACGGGATCCAATGGTAGAGTGCATTCTGTATTCCACCTAATCTTTTGAAGAATCTTGTGATTTTCCATCTACAACTATACAAAATTGTTGGGCAGTTCAGCACCGATGGACCATCGAATGACGAGAACATTTTTAAAACAGTGGACTAAGCCCAACAGAACAACACATTTCATCCGTCATTTAAATCTGTCATTCTAATTCTCACTACCTGTGTCAACTGTCACAGTTTGTAATGGTTTGTCACCTACACCCGTTAAATCTGCCAAATTTCTAAGAAATTGGCAGCATGGAAGCACAAACAGTCAAAATAAGCAGCAAACATACTATATACTCACACCCCGGAATAATGATAATAATAAAGAGATGTTTGTGTTATTTTGTTTTTTTAAGTATGATTTCAATGAATAAATTGCTTGTTATGACTAAATAAATCACATAGTTGAAGAAAGCATTTGGAATTCTGGGAAGTGATGGCCTTCACGTAACCAATGGGCACTTTGCAAAGTTACTCACTCTTATTGGTTCTTAGCCAGGAAATACAAGCTAGAAGTTTTAAATTGCTTCCCAAAACGGTATTATCTTGTAAATGAAGCTAAGAAAAACCTTGCTTTTACACTTGTAGTGTATGAGACAGATGGCATGTATTCAGATGCGTATTTTATGTTACGCAACCGTGTCTTTAAATGGTTTTGTAAAGAATGACTCCAGAGGTCTCGCATGAAGTATATGCCTCTTACTGGGTGTGATTTCTTATTGCAGTCTACTGCTAGGGAAAACACATTACACCGAGCAATGTCATGATGGAAATGTCGTTAATAATTGGCTGATGGCAGTCTGGGTAAACATACAAAAATGATAGACCGACGATGATGGAAGGGGGTCCACGTAACCGACGGCATTATACATAAATGACATACAAGAATAAAATATGTATAAATGCCCACCTCTGAAATCATCTTATAGAAACATTGCCACTTCTTCACATCTCTCTGGAAAGAAAAAAAGGATTAAGTCGACAAAACTAACTGTACCAGATGCAGATATAGCTCGATGTAAAGATCTCTTTTTTTTTCTAACACCTCCCTTCCCCCTTCTGCAGAGCAAAGTTCTGCCTCTGATTCGGATGAGGATCTTCACCACAAACCGGATCTGACACCATCAGCCTTCAACTGTGTTCTTTATGGAATCCCTATAGTGACTGGCAAATAAAACCATGAAATTACAGTAATTTTGAAATTGCATTGCATAGATGTTTAATGACTACTGGAATACAGTGTATTTCTGAAAATTATTACCATAATTTCTAGACTAGAAAGAACACATTTTAAAGTCACAACAGCTAATTTTAGCTGTAAAGAAAATGATGGGCATATATGGAATGCTTTGCTTTATTATGTATGTTGGGCTGATTTCTAGGGTCACATCTGACGAAACTATTGGTAAATGTATTTAGAGCATGAAAATTGTCAGTAAAAACGTAGACAATAACTGCAGTACATTTATAGAAATTACGGTAATTTACTAATCCTAGTTTTCATTTTTTTGCTAGAATGGTAATTCTGAATTTAATGGGTTTAACGGGTTTTATACTTCGTGGTGGCTATTCGGTGAACTCAATTTGTCAGACAGCAACTTCAGAGGTCCTCAGTTGAAATAGCAAAGTTGCTTTCTAATTCAGCTTTCATGACAGTTCATTGTTTAGCGTTTCGTGTAAAAGACCGACCTTCAACCTCGCTGTTGCCCATGTATCAATCAGAAATGAATTGCACTTCCCAACAGGTTTGGGAGGCCCTGGTCCACAACCATTTAAAAAAAAAAATCTGCATTCATCTGTACACTTCAAAAGTACAGTAAACCTTGGCGCAAGCAAGGTGGGGTCAGTTTCTGACACGAGCGTGTTGTCCATTGGGAATCTGGGGAAAAAATGGATCTTCCAAAATGGTTGGTCGGGGTGGAACCAGCTGTGAAAACTATATCTCATTTGTCTAAAATGAATCAGCAGAACAGCGAAAAGAGAGATTATTCATACTCTATTTTAAAACATGCGTTTAGCCTTCAGGTTCCAAAACACAGTGTTGACACAAATGTATCTCCAGGATGTAGTTAGGCTGGAGCTGGCCTGTATATCATTTGACCTTTGCACGCACTTCATGTATGCATGTGGGTCAGTATAAGAGAGCGCCGGATACAGAAACCTTTTAAGATTGTGGCTTGCAAGAGAGGAAATGCAAATGTGGTGGGATGAAATGTAATATTAAATAGCTAGTCCATGCTGTCCCTGCATTTGTGCTACTCAGATTGGCTCGAGCTCACCCATGATCCCTACTGATGCAAGCGATATATAAAATGGATGGGTTCTTGAGGATGTGGCCTTTTTCAGTGTGAAACATAAGTAAGTTTATAGTTCAGCTAGGTATGAGCATCAGGAATGTTTTTTTGCAGTAAGGCTGAGACAAGGCACAAATCTCTTGAGATGTCTTATGAGAGTTGAGTTCATGAGAACAGATTTTCCCAAAATATGTTGTATAAAATAATGCCCAATGCAATATAGGCTCAATATGAAAATTCCAGTTTTTTTTTTCTTTTTACTCTGTAAACTGAAAGGAAAATTAATGATCTAGCATTCAAAAGTAAACATAAAAGGATCTGGCTGATTTTTCAGCTGCAGCTGGGATCTTTTCTAATACTAAATAGTTTAAAAAAAAAATATATACAGCTCCTAGGTAGTGTATGGTGTGTATGGCATATTTTTTTAATTTTCTTTATTTATTTTCAGTTCTTACAAACTGTCCTATCTACAAATATTTTCATCATTCTTCTCTCCTCTGGAAAATCAAAATAAGGCCTCACACGTCATTTAAAAGTCATCGGAGAATCCTTTATTTATCCTGTAGGACGGCATTTATTGAGTCTTTTGTTATTTGGAAAAACATTAAGGTGTTTAAAGACACTCCACAACTTATGTGCAAGTTACATTCCGGATGGTGGTTTGTTAGCTGAATTTTTCCGTAACTATAGTATAAGATCTGAATATTTAAGTAACACACACTATGAATGACTCCTAAACTGCCCCTCGGAAGATTACGTATTTGCCGCTCTGGCACAGTACACAAAAAATGGTATTCTTTATTTTTTCCAATACAGTCGTTGTATTTTGGACTCATTTTGCCTGATTAGACTTGATTTTCACATGTTTGGACTTGATCTTGACTTAACCTCTGGGAGCATCTGGCTTCTGTCTGCCATGCCTCAAGGTGGACATTAAAGCTGCTCTGATGTGTCAAACAGAGCAGGAAATCGGATTTCCTCCCACTTTAAACAGAACAGGAATCCACAGGCATCATTTTAATAACCACAATCCTCCATTTTTTTTAATATTTTCTTTTTTTTTTTTTTTTTTATAAAGCAACATTTAGCCAATTCACGTTTGGCCTCCATGTTCATAATCACATTACCCTGTGCTAAATCATAATTAGATTGTATAATCGCATTAGATGCTGAATGTTTCTGGCTTGCTCTGAGCATGGCGCTTTTATTGATTTTATAATTGAATGTGTTAACCAATGATTTGTCAGTTGCTCTCAGTCTATGTGTTTGAAGTAATTATATAGATGTGTCTTATATTCACATCTTGACCATATAAGGAATATTTCAATGGTCACAATTTCATCATTTGAATCAGATATGACAGCAAAAAGTGTCCTGTTTTCCAGAACATTTGACACATTAAATTCAAAAGTTACCGAAAGTCATATTTATCCAATACTGTAGCGTAGATTGTGTTTCAAAACCATAAAACTTACAAAATCTTCACTCAATAATTTTGGAAAACGTTTGGGCATCCTTTAGCCTCACTTAGCCTATAATGCATACGTAGGTGTCGAACTCCAGTCCTCGAGGGCCGGCATCCTGCTTTTTTTCCGGTTTTGTTTCCCCAACACACCTGACTCAAATGATTAGCTCATTAGCAAGCTCTGCAGGAGCTTCAAAATGATCCCAATCATTTGAATCAGGTGTTTTTGAGGGAAAAGGTTTGAAAACATGTAGGATATCGGCCCTCGAGGACTGGAGTTCGACACCTGTGCTATAATGGAAATGAAGACAAACGATACCCCCAAATATTACCTCTGTCTATTTGTGGTACCTAATGCTCACGTCTCAATGTATTGCATGGCTTGAACATATCTTAGAATATCTTTGCTTTGTAATCAGGGCGAGCAGAGCTCATCTTGTTTGCTGACTGAACCACTTCATGATAATGACTAAGCTGTGTCACAAGGGCATTGTCTCATCTAGTCTCACAGGACTATTTTGGCACTTCTCGATTGCCTCATTTGTTAATGATGTGTTTTCCCTTCCTGTGTCTTCTAGATATAACAATTATAATGTTGATTGAGAGATCAAGCCAGATAAAATCCCTTGCCTACTTATATTACAAAAGCAAAATAGCCACTTTGTCAGGTAGAAACAAAGGGTAATTCCTTTGACTATTCTTTACCACTTACTCAACTGTAGCTATACATTACTCTACCTTGGGTGTTTTCACAAAATCACTACTGGCACATCATGACATATCAGACCATTGCTGACAGTACACCGGCATCTCTCGTTCCGGTTAATAGAGACCCAAAAACCCCTGCGCAAAAAGTGAAAAACTACAAAGTAGCCTCAAAATGTACATTACCTTTCATTAATAAAGTGTGTAAAATATGTTCAGTGAAACCCTTTGTATCTTTCCTTCCCATGCAGTGATCTCCTAACTGCAAACTTGAGTTTACAGTTGAGTAAACTTGAGGTATAAAAGTCTCTTTTGGGGCACAAACTTTATTTTTCTTTTACAACACATAACAGAGTGCTTTCAGTGTCTCTCAACTAACGCTGCTGAGCGTGCTTCCCCTCCCACCGCCCATTTCTGCATGCAAGGTCACTGCATTCTGCCCACACCCCTCACCTCAACCCTTTTTTACATGAAAGTCATCTCTGTTCTATCTGACCAAACCCCAGACCTCCCCACATGTACAGGAAGTTCCACACATTTGTCCAGTAGGCTAGTAGAGTTTTTGCCTAACGTCCTTATATAGTGCCAGATGCACTAAAGCAGTGGTTTATCTTTAAGCAAAAGTGCCTTCATTCGATCAAGATTGTGTATTAGGGTTGTTAGATTACTTCAGACTCCACGTTAGGATTGAGCGTGGGACTGCTGCAGTCCATTATTCCTGCTGTGAGGTGACGGTCCATGCGCGGATGGCACGATAGAAGAGGCGTGACGTTGAGAGGGATCACTGTAGTGTTGCTTGAAACACTGTGTTCCAATATTTTCAATTTAAAAGATTTTATCAATCCTAGTTTTACAGTTACATTTTTCAGCATCATCGGTGTACTAAAGTTATTGCGCAAGAGGCAACTTATAATGAGGATTGATCACTACTCAATCACAGAGGGCATATAGAAGTTGTGCAGGACAGGCACAAGAACAGTAAGAACAGTGGTTAGATGTGCTGTATATATATATATATATATATATATATATATATATATATATATATATACTGTATATATATATATATATATATATATATATATATATATATATATATATATATATATATATATATATAAATTTATATATATATATATATATATATATATATATATATATATATATATATATATATATATATATATATATATATATATATATATATATATATATATATATATATATATATATATATATATATATTCACATTCAAATGAATGGTATTCAAAGATGTGGAGAAAATTGGTCTGGTTTTGAGTTATGCTCTAATGTAAATTGTTCAATCCTTTAAGGAAATAATGTAAGTATCAGCTCTGTTACATGCACAGTATGCAGATTACACAGGAAATTACAAAACGTTGATCGATTAATTTAGTTCTTTAGAAAGATAGTTCTTTTTATCCGGTGCTAAACTTTTGCTCTTCTATGATCAGGGAAAGTGAATGAATATTCTACATTTTATTTCAGGACCAATTATTTTGGAACCTCATTTAGAATTAATTCAAATTCATCACATATTTCTGTCAGGATCCATCACTGACACGTGCAGTTATATTTAGCGTTAACCGAATTACTCAAATACACTGTACCAACAACGTGGACTTTTTAACCAGGTCTGTTTCATCTTCTGCCTTTTCCTTTTTCCTGGGATAAAATATTCATGCCAATAGGCAGATGAAATGATGACAACCTATAAATTAATGATGGGATTAAACATGTTAGGATATAGAAAGCACCAGCTGTGCACCATTTATACTTAAACAATTTGACATCTAAAGTATATAAAACCAGACACGACTGAGCCGAGAATTGATAGTATGTGAGCTTCAGTTTCTCCCATTGTCAGTCTTCTTTTCCTTTCAAGTTAGGGGCCACCACAACCTAAACCCAGTAAACGAGACTTGTCTCGGCACAAAAATGAAGACGTGTCAGTTTTTACGCCAACCGCACGTGTACCCCTAATGAAAATAGGTGTTTTTCTTGACTCTGTCATCATTGTATACTGTGGAATTGTACCACAATTTTCTGCATGTGTGATGCATGTGATACTGTATAAAGCAGGTATGAGGGGGTCATCATTGCTTCTTGAGAAATTCAAATGTCCCTAACAGAAGATTTATTTTACGTTCACTACTCTTCTGTTTTTTATTTTACTTGTATTTATTAGGGTTGAGGAAAACACTGGAGCCTTTTTTCCTGTCTTTGGTCTAGAGCAGGGGGGTGCGAAAGGTTTTTGCTTTCCTGAAGAGGGCTTAAAATAATTGCAAAGCACTGGCCTAGAGGAAGAATACAGCCTGGACTGACTGGCATGTTGTTCTTCAGTAGATATATAAATGGAAAGAGATTCATTATGGCGTCTAATTTATTCATGTGGATTTATTGATTTTCTGTGACAAATTTTACATTTCCTAAAATTGGGCTCATTTTATACATGGGCCTTTGCCAGCTAATTTTATGGGTGTTACATGTAATAACAATGTTGACGTGAACCAATGCACCTTTGGAGATTTGCATAATGTTTTTATAGTCCAATTAATAAAACAAATGCAAAATCACAATCACTCTGTTGGATGCATCAAAAATACAGTACGTCATTATCTGTTCTGATACATTTGGTATCTTTCCATTGCTTTTTAAATAACACGGCTACAGAATATGAATCTGGTTCTTTAGTGTAACAATTCCTCCTGGGGAAACATTAAAGGTTCAACTTACACTAAGCATAATGGAGTAAATGTTTAGGTGCCCAACCTCTTTAAGGAAAAAATAATAAACAGATTGTCTGATTTATGATTTGCACATATCTCTCTCAAAATTATTACACGGGTAATCCAGGTCTCTCAAAGTTTTGTAAATTTTCACTAGAATATTTATATCATTAAAGCCACGCAATACGAATCTGAACATTCCATACTTCCAACCTTGCTCAGTGTACTGTATGTGTCATTGGATATAGTATGGTGTGAGCTTTACGACGTACATCTGGACCAACATCAATCATAAAAATAAAATAAGTTGAAGTATTGATCGGTTCAACGTGGCAGTTTAGAAGGACCTTGAAGAAAACAACAACGAAGACAGACAATCTAAGATACAAACTGATTTACTTTCTGGTCAGCACTCAGCACCTTACCTTAGTCGCACAAGAATAGATCACAAGATCATTGTAACAACAACCAAAAAATAAGTATAGTACAGTATATGCAATGTTTCTTTCAAAGAAACTGGAAAGAGAGAAAAAAAATGTTTTTGTATCCTTGGTTCAATACACGTTTGTCCCCTTAGCCATAGTTTTTTATTTATCCTCACAATTGTCACTGCTGAAAGTCATTCAAGCATTAAAGGGAAAAGCATGCCTTTACGCTTTACAATTTTGATTTCATATACATATTTACTACAATATGATTAATAAGCTAAAAAAAAAAAAACTATTTATAACCTATACACCACTTGCCTGAGTCGGTTGATCCGTCACCAACAGACCAACTTTTTGCAGACAGACTGCCGAATGATGAAAACTTAAGCTTGACAAAACAGTACATTTCATCTATCATTATAATCCGCCATTGTAATCACCACATGTCACTGTAATAGTTTACCATCTCATCTAGTTAACTCCCCCAAATTTGAGAAACGTTTAAACTGCCATATAGTCGGTGGTATGAAAAAATAAACAGTCAAACTTGGCAGCAAGCATAATGACTTGCACTGAGCAGCACGTTTGATAAAAAACAGCTGAGCATGGCTGGGAGGTCACTGCTTGCGCTGCATTTCAGGGTCATGGTTATATGAAGTGAAAAGCATACAGCACACAATCTTTCTCAATACATTCATTGTACAGGTCTAAAGTAGAAAGCAATGCTTAGAAAATGGTGTTAAGAGATGTTTGTGTTATTTTGCTTTTTAAATATGATTTGAATGAATAAATTGCTTGCACATAGTTGAGAAAAGCATTCTAGGATGCTTTTTGCGCATGCAAAGATGTACGTGGCTCTAGATAGGATTTTTACATTCCCCAGATAAGGTAATATCTCATAAATTAAGCTCAGCAAAGCCTTGCTTTTAACTTGTAAGCTATATGACAGATGAGATATGCTCCAATGTAAATTTGTTTGATGTAACATTTTCTGTAAATGTCTTTTCAAAAATAGAATAAAAATGGATGGATGGATTGACAGACTCCAAAGGTTGAAAGCTGTCTGAAACACAGTGATGCTCCCGAGGGGGGAACACTTTAAGCCAGTGTGCAATGTACATGTTGTTGCATGCAGTTAGGCATTGGGGTGTTGATTTAGTGTGTTTTGTAATAAATGTTTCTACCTTATTAGGTTGATTGACTGATCGAAAGAAAGGGACCTTGTTTTAGGATGATGTTGGAGTGTTAATTTCTTGAGCCGGGGGATGGACTAGAATTTGGAGACGGAAGTGCTAAAAGTGAGGACAGATGTCTTGCTAATACTGTATTTGGCGGACGAACCGACAATTACCGACATTTTTCACCATAGCAAAGCTATGTCTCAAATGTAAACATAAAATATGTGTTGCGCAAGCTACAATCTGACTGAAGTTAAAAACAAAACCATCTAACACTGAAATAAAATATAAAAGAAAGAAATTGCCAAACCTACCATTCATTTTCATACTTACATCAATTTCTTGCATAATGTCTTTCACCTTACTATATCCATCTTTCATCTTTATCACTTTTATCCTGGTTTCAAGTGTTACGCTTGGCTTAAGCCACGCGGGCCAGATTGTCCGCAAAGTGTACCTTTTGGAATTTCTTTATGAGCGGAA
Source organism: Hippichthys cyanospilos (assembly GCF_059441005.1). NCBI lineage: Eukaryota > Metazoa > Chordata > Actinopteri > Syngnathiformes > Syngnathidae > Hippichthys > Hippichthys cyanospilos. The sequence goes on along the minus strand of NC_142376.1, from coordinate 11,282,248 downwards.
AACATGGCAGACGAAATATTGCATATGGAAGTTCACCGGAACAAACACTTTTTATGATTCGTCTGAAAAGAACTAGTTTGACCTAAATACTGTAAACAACTCCTGGCGAGCACCACTCTGGAGACAGATGAGGAGTGTGTTAAAAATTGCTTGGAAGAATTTAGATCAATGAATCTACAGGGATGCTCGTCCTCTGTTATAAAATAGTGTTGTTTGTTTGCTGAGTCAATTTACTGCCACCAATACTATGGGAGAATATCGTCAAACTCGTCAAAATCACACCGAGTAGAAAGTGCTGCAAAACGCGTGCCGTCGCGTCAAGTACAGTATAAACCAAGCTAAACTTTTGCTGTAGGCTTGTTTTTGCCATTTTGAATTTCAGTGAAAGGCAAATGCAAAAAAAAAAAAAAAACATTTTTTGAAACAGGATTTTTTCATTGTATGGGCAAGGAAGAAAGAGGGAAAGAGTTCAATGCATGGATTTTTTTTTCACACTTGGGGGTAATTTTGCACAGGCAGGTTTCGTTGTAGAGGCGGTTTACTGTAGCTTCATACTCTACAGCAGGGATGCTCAATAAGTGTATCATAGTGGACTGGTTGATCGTGAAGGTAACTTGCATGACATTGCACTATATATATATATATATATATATATATATATATATATATATATATATATATATATATATATATATATATATATATATATATATATATATATATATATATATATATATATATAATATATATATAAATATAAATATATATATATAAATATAAATATATATAAATTTATATATATATATATATATATATATATATATATATATATATATATATATATATATATATATATATATAAAATACAAGTTTAAACAAGGCTAGTTGCACAAGCACATTTATACAACGTTGCATGGTGTATTATTAATTTCAAAAGCGCTTATGCTATTCGTAATAACAATTCATTTTTTCCTCATAATTCATGCTTGTGCATTTATGGCATGGTGTCCGTGCTGTGGTAGATGATTTCATAGTGATGTCATGCTATGTGCGCAACCCTCTGTTAGTCTCGTTCCTTCCATTATCATCGAGTAAAGGTGCTTATGTTGCTCTCCAAATTTCTCAATTATTAAAGCGATATGATTCAATCAACTACAGTAGTTGGGTCATGCTATGTCGATTCATTTATTGTAATGACATCATGCGTGAGTATGAGCTTGTGTTTTAGTCACTAGGTGACATTTTGGATCCACTTTACATTGATTGGCTAAGCTAATACAACATTATCACATTGGCGTGAATTGTGCTTACTTGTGGTGCACTGAGCTCTGTCCATGGCCCAAAATTTTAGATCGGCGTGTTGTAGTTTTCCACTTTGTTCTTGTACTTGCACGAGTCTTACCACAAACAGCCTCACGAGGTTAAAAATAATTAATTTAAAAACGAAAGCACCAACAGTTACATCTCGCATGATGGATTTTAACGAGAACAGGATAATAGGATGATAGGGTGGAGGAAAAGGAATTGGGAATTAGTTATGCACTCAGGACAATTCTGATTTGTTTTATAGTCTTTATTTCTGAGCACTATAGAGATGCAACTGATGATACCAAGTTGAGGGTAGTAAAATCAACTTACACAAACAATCTCATTTGTCATATTATACGGTTTAAAATCATAACGTCGTCTATACTTGGTGAATCACAATTGAGATTAACAATGGTTTGTTCTAATAATAACGATGACAGAGCAACACAATAAATTTGCCATATGCACCTGACTGGTCACAATTTAAAGCGCAAAGTCAGAACACAACAAACACCACACAATTACTTACAGAACATATTGCAATATTTTGTGGAATTGAGAGCACAACAGTGTTGGACACAGATCAAGAACTATGAAACAAACATGCACCACAAAAGAAAGCAAAAATAGAACAGTTACATTTGCAGTACTGTACTGTACTTCTGTTATATTTACTTCTGCGTATGTGTGTGCGCGTGCATGTTTTTGTGTGTCTTTAACTATGCGGAGATAATTGACATGTGCTTGTACTATTTCTTTGCACTTGGCCATGGCGGCCACATGGGCTTTTGTGCTTGATTAATGTAAACAATAGAGATCAAAACATGCTTACCATTGCGAGCTTATCATAAAACAAATGACAGTTAGAATGTAAAGTATTATGAATACATATATACACTTTACAACCGGAAAATAACACTGGTACACTGTCATTGACTGACACAATAGCTACAACTTGTTTTGTCCATACCGCCAAAAAAACATTTATGATTTCAAATGTCACAATGGAAAAGAAAATCTGGCTCACAACTCTTTCAAACGTGTCCATAGGACTTGCTTTGTGCCAGGCACGACCGCTTTGGAACAGAAAAAGGCCTCAAACTGACAACACAAAGTTAGAAGCATATAGTACAATACAGTACGTATGTAGAAAGTTTAGGCCAAATGTTATCCCTTTACCCTGCGATCCTTAGAAATGTATTGGTTTAATTCTACGTATCTTCTCCCAGTCATGACATATTTATGGAAGTAATATATCCAGTAGTATACACCACATGTCCCACTTTAGAGCCTTTTGTCCTGAGACCTAACAGATTTGGTAGACCATGTCGCATGCTGCTGTCCTTTTTTTAAAATATATCAAGTCAATTCTTTGAGCCCTGTGTTTGATGTAATGTAAAATGTAAACATTTTTTAAATTCATGTTATACTGGAAGCAGAACTACTTTCTGCTTCCGTGCTTAAGAATAAAAGGAAATGAAATTAGACCATAGCAGTGGCTTACCAATATGGGACAGCAAAGTTTGTTGTGTCAATAGATTATTCCCTTTAATACACATTTTTTTTTTTGTCTTTTTTAAAGGGGGGGGTCGCATTCGATGATGGATAGGTACGAGGAGAAGCAAAATAAACCGACTATGCACTTGCTCACACAGCTGACTGGGGAGGCGTTCTAAGACTGCTCAAACAGTAAGACATTTCAAACGTCGTTATAAATACTAATTCAGTGCACTAGATGAATAGTCCGTGAGAACATCGCAGGGGTTACTTCAAAACTTTAAACAGATGACTAATCTGTGAGAAAATTGTAGGGGTTAGGTGGAAACATTTTATTATTCTTCATAACCCAAAATCAGGATAGCCACAACTCAAGTCAACTCAAGTCACAGGGACAAGGTATATAAATTTTACAATCTGGTCCCCCTATCTCATTTGTCACCCCAGTTTTTTTTTTTTTTTTTGGGGGGGGGGGGTGCAATAGGAGGGCCACAACTCTAGGATTTTTTGAATACATGCTGCTGACTCATAAACATAAAAACACCCTCAATGGCTTATTGTAAAACACAATTCATTAAAGTGCAAGGGAAAGACATCTATCTATCCCACGAGTAGTTATTTCATCAAAAATGCGTGTCAATCAATACTATGGCCCATGCAGTTTAGTCAGGTGTTTGTTGCGTGCATCTTTGTGTGCTTGTTGATCCCCATTGTCCCTGCATGCAATATATTGCCCTTCTATCTCAGCAGTCCAGGCAACAGGGACTTCTCTCTTTGACCATCTGCAGTATGGATGAAAGTATTGCCCGTCACTAGTCAACACACTCTGAACAAAAACAAAAGCATACAAATTCAGGTGGGGGTTTCTAACTTTTTGATGGGTGAATTTGACTGAAGATGTGCTGCCATAGTGAAGCACTGAAACGGCATAGTAAAACAATGCTTCCTCTGCAGGGTTTGTCCCTGGGCTTGAAAGACAAAGAAAAGAGAGTAGATGAAAGGCTGAATTTTGGTAGTTGAAAAGTACTGCTCAACTAACGTAAGCTGTGATTTTCCAGAAGCTTCTATTTACATGGCAATAATTTATAAATGTCTATCAAGTCGATTAAAGTGCAGGTTGCATTTTGTGGCAAACTAGATCTTGTGCAGGTGTGGTGAAGAAAACAAAACATCGTTAACGCTTTCCATACCAAAGACATATTTGAATGGTTTTTTTTTTCCTCCTGAGAGTCCAGACATTCATGACCAAGGACTTATAATATATGTTTCATGTTTGTTATTCAAGTGTTTCGCTACAGCATGGTGTAGATTGAAACAAGAAGACTTCAGTAATTAATTATTAAACATGAAAGTACTTGATTACATTACATAGTAAACTATTACTTTAATAAATGAAATCATCTGTTTCTTTAGCACTTTCGTGGGCAGCTTGGTGGAAGCGTGTTTAGCATGTCCGCCTTACAGTTTAGAGACCCGAGTTCAAATCCAGCTTGCTCCGGCCTTTCTGTGTGGAGTTTGCATGTTCTCCCCGAGCCTGTGTGGATTCTCTCCAAACACTCTGGTAGATAGATGACTTTAGTACTTTCATTAGGAACATCTATTTCAAGACAGTCCTTGAGCAACTTTTAACAAATTTGAAAAAGATATAAACAGATGTAAGTAGTTGGGATTGAATGTCTGGACTCTTAAATAAGTCTACCTCTAGAGATCCAAAATCGAGGTCTTCATGGTTCAAAGTGTTTATTGTAAAGTTTGATAAATAGCTGGTGCTCCAATTTTTGTGTCTCATCCTGTATTTGCCAAAAGAGTTTGCCCAAAACCATGGACATTTTGGGAACGGACATAAAGTCGTTGACAGGGCCATTCCTTGCCCCACCGAGTCAGATACGTCAGATGGTTGCAGTCATTGGTAAATTGGAGTTTTCTGACGAAAGTCAAGAGAAAATAGGCCTACATAGATACTTGTTTGAGCCAGAAAGGGCCTCTGATGCAAGGGAAATGCAGCATGTGACCACTACAACACCCCGCCCAAGAATGAAAACAACTACTGGTCAGTCCAAAGCTACAATATAAGAGGAGATTTTTTTTCTGTTTCCGCTTTAAGGAAATACATTTTGGAGTCGACTCGCCGCACAGAGCTGTTACATTGGACACACTTTGTTCTCTGGTATAGGAAGCTGTGCAAAGGACCCGCAGTCAGTCGCAGAATCTTCAGACCTGGGCGATGTCGTCCCGCCGATGGGGATACGGGCCGCGATGGCAGCCATTTCTCCTGTTTGACTGTCCGCGGTGATTCCTGGTCGCTCTGACGTCTGGTTCATATTGCTTTCTGGCATGGCCACAACGCCAGTGAAGAGCTGGATGATGCACTTCCTGAACTACATATCAAAAGAAAAAGAAGTTACCTATGTATTTCAAGTTTGACCTTAGTAGCTGCATCTTAAATGTTATACGGGATGCAAACATTACATTAGGTTAAGTTGAACATTCGGACTGACTTAATCCAACCAAAACCCTTTCCGGTGCAGTATATTCTTTGTCGGCAAAACCCCAACTGACTGAAGATGATGAATGAGTAGCTGGGACATGAACAAATGTCTCAGGGACTGAAGGAGTTATTTTAATTTCACGCACTTATAATAGATGCCCTTCCTTTTGCGGCTTATTTTTCTTCAAATTGATGTGCAATGTGAAGACGCATCTTCTATATAATAGGTGCAGTTCAGCTCAAACCAAAACAGCCATAAAAATAATAGCGTGAAACTTGATTTCTTCTATTACATTTGTCCATCCATTTTTTGTGATTGTAAGGGCCAGAGAGAGCTGGAATCGATCACGGTAAACTTGTGAAAATGCACTGTGAGTGCGACCGGGCATTGAATGACAATTGAGCCTTCGGCATTCTTTATCCCATTTTTCAATGGCATGTAATACAAGAAGAAATTATTTAAAAAATGACCTTTCTCAAGATCAGCAATTTGTATCTTAGTGTATTTATCGCCCCATATGTAATTCAGTAGGATCCCCGTGTGAAAAACCAGTGCAAAGACCCTTGAAGTTTTTTGTTAACATTTAAACCTAGGAAAAGTTAAGACAAACTATGTTTTGCTTGTAAGCTTAAAAAAATAGTCATGTCCACACGCTTTGTTCATCACACTGTAATAATAACATTAATTAATACCAATACTGAAATCATCTCCAAATATGTTTTTTGCGCTGTCACTTTGGCCTTGCACTTTATCCCTGAATAGAAGCTCGGGATTTTGTCAAATGTAATTAAAATTGCTTCCAAAAATATCCCACCAATCAAAAAGGGCAGTTTGTGAGGTCTCAATAAAATTACTCTTTAAAGGGCTTACATTTGACAGCTTCAACACTGTGCAATCTGACTTTGGTTTATCGTTTTCACTTAACTGAACAACAGAACTAGCTCGCTGATTAAGAGAGTTGGTCTTACCAATCACCATAACCTGTCTTCATAGTACATTGAGTCTATTTTGAGTTGTTGTGTTGGTGTCATTTCTTACTTTATGAAAATGTTTGCCTGCATAACGTACAGTTGTGCTGCTAATTACAAGTAATTGTTCCGTTGATCATCGCTGATGTCTTGTGCGTCGAGCCACACGCAATTTCCTCTGAATTGCCAGAACACTAAACAAGAATGGATTCCTTTTCTCGTGGATTTTGAGTCTTTCCGACTCAGAGCATCTCCTGAATGTTTTTTTACTTTGTACTTTGTACTTCGGATGCATTTCGCGGTCACTCTTCCACAGTCATTTCCTTTCTTTTTCATATGGACGCCATGATCTACAGGATATAAATGAATAACATTTGAATCTTTCATAATTACAGTCAAATTGGTAAAGAGTCACTCACATGTTGCCGTTTAGGAGGCGATGATCTTAGATCGAAAAAGGAGGAGAGGACACAGTTATTCCGTTATATCGAGCGGGAACTTCCTGTGTCTACGCTAAGGCGGTTCCTCCGAATAATTTCCGCTTTCCGGATATCGAGTGTTCTATTACAAGGTATCATTTATGTGATATAGTCAAAGAAATTTTAATGCATATGTTTTTTTCCGTGTTCGGAAATTTCCGTTTGACAGAGAACCGTAGTTAGGAATACTTACTGTATACTGTTCTGTTTCCAAGTCAAACAATGTTTCAAGCTTTTATTTCAATGCAGTTCCATACAGGATTTAAGTGGAATTATCAAGGTTGTCAGTATTAGCTAGTACATTCCTAGATCAGACTCATAAGAGGTTTTGGATACGTCCTTGAGAGTCATCCAATTGTGTAGATGAGCCGATTACAGTTGCACAAAATGAAAGTATGGTAGCACTTAACTAATTATGTTTAGCTTGCTAGCCATTGCTCATATGATCCCTTTCCCAGACCTGGACCAGGGTTTACGCTAAGGGCTGTTGCCTTACAAGAAACTGTGTTTCTCAGTTTGCGTTTGTGCAATGTAATTGCATTATTGTAAATCTTATTCAGAGCATGAGTAGAAAAAGTCACTTGACTTCAAGTACTGGCTGTTAGGCTTAAGCAGCAGCAGTTCTGATTCCGTGTGCTTATTTACATCTACTTTTCATGTTGACAGAGCCTGACCCATTTGAAGAAATCATAAGTAGGACACTCTTATGGACATGCAGACGGCATGCAGTTCCCTGCAGGGGAGTCTGATCTAATGGCTTTTTTTTTTTCTAGCAATTGCACACTTTGCTGGCGGTGGGTTGAATACGCATTTTCCATTCATAACGTTTTGGTACATTATATTAGGAAAGCCTCCTGGTGTACCTAAACGTTTCTGATTATGTATTTTTTTTTCTAAATAGGCATCGTTTGCTTTCTTGAAAAAAAAAGAGAAAAAATCCAAGACCAAAATACTACCAGTCACTTAGGAGTGTTTCTTTCATCATATTTTAAATAATCCAATGACCTACAAACTGTCCTTTCATTCAACTGAAAACGATCCTTGTGATAATTGCTTTAAAATAACATTGTTAAATGATAATTCACTTCATCACTTAAAATACCAATCCCACATCCTTCCAGACTATGTCAATGTGTGTCAAAACTGTTTACGGCCACTGCATTTTTACGTTTATAAAAATCCACAAAAATGTACAATATTCATTACATTACTTTGATAAATTGTACTTGAATTTTGGTAGCTACATTTTTAACAGGTAACTATAGTATCGGTATCTGAATTTATCTGTTAAGTAAAATTTTCAATCCTTGTGGCATATCAAGCTTTTTTGTTTTGTTTTGTTTTTGTTTGTTTTTTGAGGTGGCTGTGTGGAGTGGTAGACGAAAGGCTCCAAGCAAACATTCTGATTGGCCATAGTGTTTCATCAAGGGAAGCAACAGCAAGTTTACATGAACATAGTCCATGTTAAAAAAAAAAAAAACAGAATTGCTCCAAATCAGATGAATGCATATTTCCATGCTTGCCTATGCACAATCTAAAGAAAATATGGAAATGCTATATTCTTTGTGTCACGGCATTTATGTTATTTTCCTTACCACTATGCACTACTTCTGTCGACACAGAATGCCTCTTCACGTTGCTGTAGTTCTCATTACAAATTATGTTTTAACATGAGTTATTCTCGCCAATTCATCATTTTTGTTCAATGCACAATTTGAATATTTAATTGCACAATTTGAAATTGATTAAATTGAAATATATAATGAACTATAATAAGGCAAATCGATCCAAGTATGAATAGAATCAATACCAAAGTATTAGATCAATACTGGTGGTATAGTTATGATCCTCTATATCAGCAGTGCCCATTGTTTTGACCCGTCTAGTCGCCCACATGGCATTGCACTACATGAACAAAACCAACAACAATCGAGAAAAAAAGAGCAAAGCGTTGTTCAGATCAAATGCATGGGAGGTAAAAATGATCAAGTAGTAGACCATTGTCCCAACCTTGCTTCTGGGAGGTACGTGAAAAATAATAACGTTCCAAGGCAATTTGTTTCATGCATTATTTGATAGCCCACATTATATTTGGAAGTATTTTCTTTCTTTCTCACAACGTTTGGCTGTTTAACAGATGTCAGATTCTCTGCAAGTCTCACATCTGGGCTAACAAGCTAAAAAAACAAAAAAACAAAAACGATCACATCCATTAGTTACAACCAAGTAAATCAAGGGTGTCCAAACTCGGTCCTCAAGGGCCGCTGTCCTGCATGTTTTCCCGGTTTCGTCCCCTGACACATCTGATTCAAAAGATCAGGATCATCAACAGGCTTCTGCTGCGCTTGCTGATGACTCGATCATTTGAATCAAGTATGTCAGGGAAAGAAATCTAGAAAACATGCAGGTTTCCGGCCCCTGAGGACCGGATTTGGATACCCCTGAAGTAAATGTATTTTCCCACCTGGGTTTTTTTTAATCTTCCCTGCCTAAGAAGAGAAACGATGATTACTGCAAGCCTAAGTAAGCTGAGCGAATCCCTACAGTTTTACAAGTCTGAAGACATGAGTAACACATCACAGATGTGTATTTTCATCCATGGTGTTTACTGAACTATAATTTCACTAAACATTTTTTTAGTGACTTCACTGCGGAAGAAGAGATATTAATTTAATATACTTTCATGTGTTTGCATCACTGCCTATTGGGATATCAACAAAAGGTCCTTACGAAATTACGTATATATATATATATATATATATATATATATATATATATATATATATATATATATATATATATATATATATATATAAATTAATATTTTGTCATGGTTAAGAACTCAAAAAGAAGGTGAAAGTGGGAAAAGAAACATTAGTAGGACAAATGATTTAGTATAGTCTTGCAGACATTTGTAAATAGGATCAATACTAAGAAAACTGTAAAAGCTTTAAATTAGGCTTTAATAAAGAATTTTACCGACAAAGTAAAGTAAGCTGTTCACAAAAATGATTGATTTTAAAAAATCATAATGCATTCGCAATCCGCTTCAGTTGTTCTCTCTGCCGTGGGTCTGCTGGAGCACAGACTTCACTATTAGCTGATGGGAAATGGGAACACTGAATTCTGTGGCTGGAGCCTATCCCAATTAACTCTGTGCAAGAGGTAAGGTTGCCTGCCATTATCAGTAAAAATTCTTAACTTTCATCGCAATAATCACACATTCACCATAAACAAATGGCGGCTGCCATCTTGGATCTTCTTTAAAAGATCAGCCAGATAAAGCTGGTCCTACGAACATTCATTCAGCTTTAAAATTCCACACACATCCCAACTCTAAGTACAACCACCGAGGTCAGGGGGTCAGGAAAAATATGAGACCTTTGAGAACTAGACTAAAATTGTAATGTGCAACCTTGAATATACAGTTATGTAGTGTTGTGTGATATACAGCGTATGCTATAGGCACCTCAGCTATGGTTTTATAGTTGAATCACACTGTTAATTTGTTCCTTTATAAAAAGCTGTCAATATTTGTGCACTCAATTATGTTGAGCCAAATATTGTCTCAATTTAACTAACAGTTCTTGGCAGTGCCGTGCTTTTAAAGAAGAGAAATGTGACTTGAATATTCCAACCAGCGATAGCCATCTTAACAAGCATTACATAGGTGGGTTATACATTTTTCAACAGGACCTCATGTGGACAATTGTACCTTCTGAATTGCACATTTTATTTATTCATATGACATACATTATTTAGAAACATGCAGACTTCCACGATATAAACCTCTTAGGATTCACTGCTGGATTGTGTATCCCTAATGATATGTCTAAGCTTCAGTTATGAGAGGAAATATTACCTGTCTGTTCATGAACACGTAGATGATCGGGTTATACACCGCCGCTGTCTTGGAGAAGAATGCAGGGATGGAAGCCAACCTCGCATCCAATTCGATGTTTGGATGGATCGTAACCAGTATCGCAAAGACTGCGTACGGTGTCCATGCCACCATGAACGCTATAATCATGACGATGACCATCCGGGTCACCTGACGCTCAGGCTTCCGGGCATTGGCCAGACGACCGTGGGACACCTAAAAGGAAAGAAAGTCGTACTTCATTTTAGTTGGATTTTTGATATTGCCGATAGGGCCTGACAGTCAAATTCAAGTGTACTTAAAAGGCACTATTCAGTACACGATTATATTTATAGTATGGATATATTAAAGTCAGAGAAATTTCGTTTTAGGTCGATTCAGAATATTTTTTCGATTCAAAATGGTTTTCGATTCATAATGCTTTGTTTGAGATTGATTTCTGCTTCAAATTAATTAGCCGTGTAAAAAGTCTCATATTCTGCTTCAATCTGCTTTGACAAATGGAAACATTTTTTGTTCACGTTTATTAACTTTCAAAATGGAAGGGAAGCAAGCGCCTTTTTCTATAAAAAAAACTTTCACGCTTGTCGTTATTTTTGATTCATTGACATATCATAATAATTTCACCCCATCATTCTTCTTTATACATGTCAGATTTTATAGAATTATAGAATGCGCACGTTGTTTAGATATTTGCAGTAAATAACGTGAATGCATAGATGGACCTTCTTTGTCTCTGCGTTGGAAATGTCCAATACATTTGAATGCATCACAGAGTTAGCAGTGAGCACTAATACTGGAAAGTCATGCCATATGATAGATACAATGACAGCATAATTGCCTAGTGGTTTCTTGGCATCCTTAATTAGTGACTGAATATGATGTGTATTAGAAGCTGCACTGACCTTCCGGAGCTTCCGCAGGAGCTTCCCATAGCAGAAGAAAATAAGTCCAAGAGGCAGAATGAAACAGGTGGAGAAGAAGGTGATGATGTAGCTGTGGTCAGTGAAGTTAGATGAATACCTGGATGGCACACATCCATTAAAACTTTGTTCAGTTACAGCATATTGCAAAAATTTGAACAAAATCATTTTGATATGCAGCGTGTGTATTGTTGTATCATCAAGTATTTCACTATGAATCCCAATGTAAACATCTTTAAACACACATACCATACAGTTAGATAAATTATCAAAAATGTTCTTATGTATTTGCATTTGGATTGTTATGTAATAATGTCCATATCACAATATTTTTTCATATTATAAATATATACACACTTTTCCATCCCAAGAATAGCTTATGAGATCTTTGTAATATTTTTGTGTTTTTCATCCAACTAAATACCATTCATCTGTAAATATGCAGTATTTGTTATACTGTATATAATTTTTGGTTAATTTCAGGTCAATTAAAATTTCTAATAAATTATCCTTGTACAGTAATGGAATTTTTTTTTTTATAAAAAGTTTTTCTGTAAATCCTCAAACAACAACTTTAGTGCAATGAATGTCGACCTATTCTTTCTATAATATATTATCCAACAAATCTAACAAATTCAACAAATTAATATTTTTTCATGTAATTTTGCAGATGGAAAATGTATACCGGTAATTATGTTGTCTATAAGGGTATGGTGACACTTATAGTGGCCGAAAGGGACAAATGTACTGCAAACATCAAGAAAAAAAAAACTGAAACGCAACAACAAAAAATGATCCAAACCCGAAAAACAAATGCCACCGAAAACAAAAGAAAGCAAAAACAAAATACCCACGCCGAGAAGACAAATTGACAACACAGAACGCAAGTGACATTGACCCATCAATCACATCACAATTTTATTCACATTTGTTTTGTTTTAAATTTGCGTTCATGACATTTGTTATGATTGCTTCTTTTCTTTGCAGAGCTTTTCTTTGAACGTGTGCACTTTTTATTTGCTGCTATTTTAATCTCGGTGTGGGTTTTTTTCTTGCCATTTTTTTGTTGTAAATTTGTTTCATTGTTGTTTTATTTTTGATATTGTGTTCTTTTTCACATTCCCTGAGCGTCAACTCTGCTTTTATGTTAGCGTAATGTGTCAGTTAACCGAACATTGTTGGGTCACGTGTCACGCAGCATGTTGCATCATTGAATGGTCAGCTTTTCTTCCTTTCTTTTTTTGAAATGAATCTTAATGCAAACGAAGATCTTTTTGCAAGTCTTTTTAAATGTTTGTGTACTGATCACCTCCCCCAACACGTCATGTAGCTTGTGTGGCTATCTCATCTAAATCTAAAGGGAATGAGAAGAGACTCTTTGATTGACTCGACTGTGTTCTCTCCGACAATGTTGCACTTTCTTCAGCTGCGTTGGTCTAGCAAAATATCAAATGAAAGAAAACACCACTCATATGAATGGAAGCTCAGCACATATGGGCCCTATTTTCTGCAAGTTCTGAAAATTCTATGGGTCTAAAATACAGTCTGCATGTACACAAGTCTAAATAATTCTCACCTTGACAGGAAATTTATGTGTGTGATGACTTAAAACCCTTATCAGTGTTTTATGGCCTCGTCAATCTAGCGATTGAACAATTAAACTCCAAGAAAAAAAAAGGGCTTACTTTAGCCCTGTGGTGTGATGATATAGACTCCAGTCACCTGTAACCTTGAACGGGATAAATTATTGTAAATGTCCGGACGGATGCTCAGAGCAAGTCTCTGCTGTTACACACTTCGCCTTCCCTACCGACTCCGAGCTCCTGGATCACTTCTATATACAGTATGCAGTATTACATGCTACTATACAAATGCTAATTGTCATTGTTCTGCAAGAATGACAAAAAAACAAGAACAAAAAAAAAAAAACCACCCAAGGGCATTTGCAACTATCAGAGGATATGTGAGTTACACTTTTATGGGTTCACTCAGTACCTGTGTGATGCAGTTGTGTATGAAGATTTACCTAAGATACCTAAGATTTATTTTTATTTTATATAAATACTGTATGCCGTTAGGAAGCCTGTACGTACACTTGTATGTTGTACTGGGCAGCATAGAGCCAGGGTTTACATTGCAAAGGTTTAGGGTTAGGGTTAGGGTTAGCATTGGGTTTGCATTGCGCGGTTTGCATTGGTTTAATTGTTTTGCCAGTCTACGATGGTAAAAGCACATCATTTTCAATAGCGGGATCTATGTGTCTGTCTTCAAAGTAATTCGTATTGGTGGCAGTTTGAAGAGTTTGAATAGTGGCAGTCATTTCGTTTCTTTTTCTTCCTCACATCAATCTGCAAACTAATTCCCATCTTTGAGAGTATGTATTCTCTAGCTTTTCAAAGCACCTGCACTCTACATTCTCATACACTTAATGACATGAGGATGCACACAAAAACGCTTTTAAAATGCATCCTGTGATTGCGGAATCATTCTAATATCATGCACTTATGTTTTCTTACAGACCCGAAAGGCAGAGGTGAATCATCTCCTTGTCTGTTTGTCCCTAAGATTTCAACTGCACAGCGGCTTTCTGGCACTTTAATACCCACCCTTCTATCTGGATAACTTGATTCGGGTAGCTAAATAGCATTACTCAGATAAGTGTCAGTTCAGTGCTCACTTCCTTTTGACTTTTATTTTGAGACAAATTCAATGGAGAACGACTTCATGACTCAAAGTTTCAAATCTTTTGTTTTGGTTATTCCATCAAGAAATGGCAATATGCTCATGATTCCATTAATGCTAACTGTAATAACTGTAAAAAAAAAACATGTGCATTCTGTTACATTGTGCATGTACAGGTGAGCTGGAACCTACATGGATGATTTTTACAGCCCCATCTATACGGACTGTGCTGTAAATGAGACCAGGACATGTCTTACCAGTCTGGTTCACAGGTTGTTCCAATCTTGCTGACAGTGTATCTGTTCCAGCCCAGCACCGGAGGAAAGGTCCAAATGAAGGAAAAGATCCAGACGAAGAGCAGACCTGTGATGGCGTGTTTGGCTTGCAGTCGAATGTTGCCCAGAGGCCGGCAGATCACAAAGAATCGTTCGAAGGACAGGACGGCCAGGGACCACAGGGCTACGATTCCTGAGGCAAATGGCAGATTAGTCACGATGAAGCCATTTATAGGAAAAGCATGTACAGTACAATGTGCCATAGTGTTACCCAACTGATTACGTCGCTCGACAAACATGCAAATTCCACTTAAGAAGGCCTGGGTTTGAACCAAGCAACCTCTGTACTTTGAAGCACAAGTGCTAACCAGACAATGTTTGTCAAGGGCTGAAATCATGACATCCATTCATTATGTAACATGCGTTTAACATCCCATCCATCCATGTTTGCATCCTTGCAAATTGTAGTTTAGTGGCGAGTGAACACATTGTGATGTGGAAGTGAATTTAGTGTGTTTTGTCATAAGCTCGTCTGCCTTATTAGATGATTGTGTGGTTAAGATTGAGCCTTGGCGACAAGATAAGGGGGTCCAAGTACCCACAGGATTGGAAGTGACAAACCAGCAAAAATAAATGAATTAATTAAAAAAAAAAGGAAAACGCCCACTTCTGGAAACCAGAGTACACAGATACAAACATACAACACATACAAACTCCTAATTCAGTTAACCATTGCCAGGGCTATTCCCACTTCAAAGTGTCTCCAACCTTGGCCTAAGACAGCTTTGCAGAAGAAAACACCATGCCCATTAAAAAGTTCATCTTTAATATCTGTGATAATCACCACTACTTGCTTCTCATTTGTTATCCAACACAGTAATCCAATTACATAAAGATTTTCCAGAATGTTATCATGTTAAGTGTGTGTGATTTCTTCATTTGTTAATATCTTTGAAATGTCTTCCCGCTCTTAACTGAAAATGTTATTATGTTTAATTATATTAGGCTTAGGAGCATGTGGAGCTGGGACGGCCTGCTTATGACTTCCCCTACAGTGTGGCTATTTATTACTATTCGACAACGGATCTCAATTCTGCAAAGCCAAAGGCGTGTTAAGTAAAGTTACTGATGCTAGAAATAGTTAAATGATCCAGGGTGGTTGAATTAGGCTGCCTGATGACACACTGAAAAAAAAGCTCTCTTTAATTATGGTAATAACTCACTCTCACCAAGCGGGTAATTACCTTTCTCTGCACAACCACAGACTCTCAGTGTCTGAGGACAAAAGAGAATGGTGGAAACCAGGATGTTCAATTATGTTTCACACATTAAAAAATGAACCAATACAAAGCTCCACTAATGAAACTGACACTTTTTGCGTCTTGTTTTTTTTTTTTTTTTTTTTTTTTTTTTTTTCCAGCTCATAATAGCCGAAATGGTACATTGACGAAAAAAGACACACTCGAAAATCCACATACATATTTCTTAACGGCCGCCTCTCAATCTGAAAAAATAACTGGGTGGACCTGCAACCGGCTCATCTTGATCAATTTCTAATTTATCAACACACACCAACGCAGTAGACCACAAACAGTGACACAGCTTGTCAGCCCCTAAAACAAAACCAGACAAAACTGGATTCTGCTTCCAGTCCAGTGCTATTGATCACACATCACTTCAGCACCTTCTGAGCTCATGTATTATGCAGGATGGTTTTCATCTGGTCAGCCTTGAAACACATTGGGCCTGATTTACTAAGATCCCAAAAGCTGTGCACTAAATCGCATGTTTACAATGACAGACTGCATGCACTGTTGGTGAACGTGTTGCACATGATTTACAGAGATTGTAATCTTTTATAACGCTCTCATTAGGCTTTAGGCAACAGGTGTAAAAGTGGTGAAGAGAATCATATATATATATATATATATATATATATATATATATATATATATATATATATATATATATATATATATATATATATATATATATATATATATATATAAATAAGTTTTTTTCCACTCACCATGGAACGTTTGGGAGGGCCATGCAAGTGCAAAATAACATTTGAAATGATAGAATTAGAAATGTTACTGGGAGACAAACATTCAGGTAAAACCAACTTCTTCAGAGTTCCCATTCAGACCAACGCTGTTTTTGAAAATTTAGGTAAGCGCACCCAAGGAAAATGCACTGGAAAAGGTCACATCAGCACAGGAGATACATTTTTGCTGCTCCAATTTTATTAATGTTTATACAATTGGAAAAAATTCCTTTTCCTTTTGCCTGCGCCTCCTCATCAAGCACAGTGATGCAATTTCCACCTGCTTTTTAGACGTGGTTTTAAAAGATGCAAAATTAGACTTTGCAGTTCATTTCAGGTTTGATGAATCACATTGTGAATGCTAAATGTAGTCATTAGCATAAACCGTATTTTTGGGACTATAAGTCACTCCAAAGTAGGGCCGGCCATAAATATAATTAATTCATTCAATCAATTCATTCATCATTTTTAAACATATGAACAATTTGCAAATTAGCTGATTCATGAAATTAAGGTTTTGGACAAGCGGCAGGTGTTGGATGCATGATTTACATGACTGTTTCCAATAGTTACTTACCACTTAATTTTGACATTTAAACAAATTGTGCAGAAGCTCCGAACAGCTATGTTTTGCATAAGGCATGAATGTTATGTTTATGAAAAACTCATTTAATAGCTGGATAAATTGTTTTTTTTGTTGGAAATGTTTACAAATGTGCTATTTTTAAATGAATCAAACTTTTTTGAATAACTGTTTGTTGAGTTATTTTTGAGCTGGGACAAAAAGTTGACCAAGGCCGGGAAGACATCTTGAAGCTTTATGCTTGCACCTCCGTTTTTTACACAGACCTGTCTCGCAGATGTACGCAGTATTGAAGAATCCCAGACGATTTTCCGTTAAAATGAAGTGACACGAACACAATAATATTCAATGTGCAGTGCAAAGTGGAAAAAGCGTACCACAGCAGTACTAAAGGGAAAAAAAAACACACATGAAAATTCCACATAAAGATCGGTTGCTTGCCTTTTTGCACCTTCTAGTGGCCGAATGGTTCATGCTATTTTTGTGTTTAAAACATTTACTGGGTTGGCTTTCATTACAGAACTTGCTAAAAAGCAAAAAACAACAACGTGGTTGGTTACAAAAGACATTTTTGGACCAAGGGCAATTAAGCAACATTATAGAAATTCAATCAAGAAGACCATATACTGTAGTTGTTAGCAAATGATTCAGTGTTGTTATTATAGTGAATTGTCGTAATTATTTTCTGATGTGTTTAACTCAGAAAGTGTTTTGACTAAAACAGACCGTGGACCTTCACGAAAAGTAGTATACTGACTAACACGGCCCAATACCTTTGGTACATCATCACACTTACTTAAGTCCAAAGAAGGGTTATATCAAAAATATATTTTGACAAAAGGTAAATCACTTTTTTTAAGTGACTCAGCAAAGAAATTAATATGACAAGTTAGACTTCTTTTAATTTTCCTCATAAGGTTAATGAAATATCTATCTATCTCTCCTAACATGTCTTAATACTGTATGAGAGGGGCAGTATATCAGTTCTTCATTAAAAAAAAATAAAAAATAAAAACTTTTAAATAAACGCACAAGAGCCCATACACTGGATGTTATTCCATTTTGCTATGTGTGTAATGATAAGTGAGAATTTCTTTCTTTGAGGGTGCTTGTTGATGTACTTTTTAAATGCATAAACATTTTTCAAAATTCCTCAGTTCACTATAGTCTGTGAAGAAGTCAGTAAAGAAAATGTTCAACATTTTTGTCATGCTGAGAAGAAATAATGTTCCAACACTGACACCTGCAGCTTGACGAGATCGATCAAGTCTCTCATGTGCAAGTCTTCAAAAAGTCTAGTCTCAACCCTTCAAAGTCTCAAATCATTTTGTCTTGAGCAATTTAGGGCACACATTGTCTCACAACAAGTCTGGCACCTGATTATTGTCCTCTCACCTGGAGTTTCCATTCTTCATAAAGATAGAAGTCCAACAAAGAAAATTGATTATAATATTGGCCAATCAATTCATCTCCAATAACAGATTTAGTATGTAAATGCCCTCTAATTTGTTTTTGGTTTTATAATTTAAATTATCCTGAAATGTAAATTAATACTTAGGTGAATGATATTCATTTAAAAAAAATCCTGATGGAATTATTTTGTTTAAATAAAAAAAAAGCCAGGAAAGAATATGGTTTACAATCTATATAATCTATGTATAACCGTTTTCCCGATAACAGTTTTGCATATCTCGTTATTTTCATATGATGTGGATGACTGTTTATGGAATTTCATGACTGTGCATTTCAAAAGGTGGCTTCAATTACTTTTGCGCGTCATGATTTTGACAACATTTCAAGACTTTTCCGAACTTTTGACTGGTAATGTCGCAGTATTTTTATGTCGCCGTAAATATAGTAACAGCAGGCTAATATACTCAGTTTCGCCATCACTTCAACACAATTTCAATCTTCATCTTGTATTTTACCGTCAGTTTTGCACTACAAACAACTCGAATTAAAAACACTTAACACCGATACATCTTGGTCTTTTTGCGCAATATCTGATAACGTTTGCTGTAAGACACAACCGTGCAGTCGACCTATCTAAGAAGACATGCACCTACCGAAAAAAGTGACAGCAAAGCCCTCCACCACACAAGCCCAGCGGCCCAGGAAGAAATAACCTCTTGCATTGGTCAGAAAACTTATGAGTCCTCCTGTGAGGGAGACGAGAAAGTCAGCGATGGCCAAGTTGACGATGATGTAGTTGAGTGGCTGTCTGAGTTGTTTGAACTTGTACGTTGCAAACATGACCAGGAAGTTTTCGCTCAGGGAAAGTGCGGTGACCACAAACATGAGCAGCGCCAAAATGGTGAAGTTCCATGGCGCGATGTTCTGGATGGGTCCAGTGAACGGGTCATCGATCGGGCTCAGCTCAGCCGCAACAGTGTAGGACACCGCGTTCACGGACAAACCTAAAGCCTCCATAGTCCATGACCACAATGCCAACTACTTGCTGCAGGTCTGGAGCGCAGACAAAATCCGGATTTGGGTCATGTTGTCAACTTGACGCCAGTTGAGGCGCAAACTCTTTTCTGGTCAAGTTTACGCTTTGACATCCGCGCAGTCCAAAATACATGACAGGGCTACGAAAGAAGTGACAAGTACAGGAAAAGTGGAAGCTGTTTAGGAAGAAGAAATGGGAGAGAAAAAAAACGTGAGCGCAGACTCTGCGACGCGCGTGCTGGAAGCAGACTGCTTGCAGGGAGCAAGAGCAGCAGTGAGCTGAGCTGCCGCTGGCGTGTTCGAGTGTCTTTTATACGCTGGGTGATGGTGTTGATGAAGATGATGGTGAAGGTGATGATGGTGATGATGTTGATGATGATGATGGTGATGGCTGCCCGGTGAGCACACACTGGACTCATCTTCACTCTTTTCACTCTTTATTACCACTGCCACAAAGGGGATAATTACAATGATGGTTTAAGGGTTAACAGATAACAGAAGACAGTATAAGAGATTCAATTGGTCTAATTGTTTCTTCTTTTTATTATAAATGTTCTATTTGATGTTTTTGTATTTTACAGTCAGTGTTAAAATGCCATATTTTAATCACACCAATCTCCCTTTAAATCTCTAACTCTATGCTTTCTGAATGTAAACGAGATTCATTTTTATGCATTGGATCTCTTATGTTTCAGTTATTTGGAAAGTTTACTGGAAAACAAAGGTCATTAAGCCAATAAGTAAAAATTCCTAACTCATCTCTCAACATTTTAAATATCTTGACAACACGAATTTTCTTTTTTAAATGATTCCATTATTTACTTATTTTCTCTTGCATTTAACTATGTCTGTATAGCCTACATTATATTCAATAGTTGTATCTTGTTTGGGTTCATTGCCTGTTTTGAGTTAAGCTGTGATATTGTTCAAAAAGTTGTTTACACGTGAAAGCGGTTTGCGTCAGCCTCTCTTCCATGATCCTTCATAGTTTTCGTTTTATATTTGTGTGTTCGGCTGATTGTCCTATTCAAAAAAGGGCTATACAGGCTCTATAGAGGTGTAAAAAAAAAGTCAGCATAGACTTCATGGACACTCATTTATTGCAGGGGTTCATGGAATTTATCACCCGCATCGACTGAATAAATGCCATATAGCTTTTATACAACCATGGAAAAATGGATAGCCTTGTTTCTTCAGTTTACTTTTCATTTTAAATGTCTCATACAACTAATTACATCTTTATTCCGATATAATAATGATGACAAAAACAGCTCCTTAGAAATGACTTTAAGAGCTGATCGAGTCTTTTTCCAAAGGTTTTCTTGATAACTAACCAAAAATCACTTGACAAGTTGCTACATAAACAGCATTGTACTGCTAAAAACGGTGCTTTTTGTCATTCTGTTTCCTTTTGTGTCAGTTAATTGCCTGATACACTTTTATTGGCACCTGCAGTGAAACATACAAGAAATTGAACAACACGGCACTCTTTTTCTGTATTTATACTGTATGTACCGAAATAATGATTATGTGAAATTACTCACAAATGCACCAATTGCGATAGCTGGTCCTCTTCAGTTGAACACAAAGCTATTATTGTACCATATGAAAGGCAACAGGTGGGTCCTGACGTAATTGGTGATATTTGTCGTCAATTGAGGAGCATTTGATTCTTCTGCATGTCACTCTTTGTCCCCGGCATATAGCTCCAAGAACAGAGTGAAATAGGATCATTTCCTGAAGCACACGTGAGTTCCCCATGGTTCGGGATCACTGGATTTCACATATAGAAACCAGCAACAATATTACTGAATGAATGCTTGTCTTTTCTGACTTTGGTACCGGCAAATGTACTGTATACACTTCCCTTGAACTTCTCCACATCTTCAAGGATTTTGGGGTGTTCATAAGATTTACAATCCATAAATAAGGACATACAGAAGAATCACTCTCATCACAAGTTATGCTATGAAAAAAATTGAACATAACAAGTTCTGTATTGTGTGAATGGAGTCTGAGTGATTATCTGAAAGTGAACACATACAGATGCAAATGTGCATCAGTTGTATAACGTAGTATAACACTGCTTGTATTACAGTCCAAATAACGTGTGCCAGCGAAAGCAGGTAGTAGACAGAGTTCAGCATCCTTATAGCCAGATGGATGAAGCTGTTTGACAGCCTTGAAGACAAGGCCCGGAGGCTCCGGTCCCTCATCCCCGAAGGCAGCAGGCTGAGGAGGGATAGTGATGGGTTGGCGCTGCCACTAGTGATGCTGATGGCTCTGTGGGTTAGGCGGGTGAGATGAATGTCTGTTATTGAGGGTAGACGGGTCCCGATGGTTTTGCTGGTTGTATTCATGAGCTGTTGGAGCCAATAACAATGGAGAAAAAAAACACAGGAAGGGTTGACATAAGCATTTCTCGGCTTGTGGTAGAAGAAGAGGCCAGTCCTGGCTTTTTTGGCCAACGATATGGTGTTCTTTTTCCAGGCGAGTTCTCCAAGGATAGGTACTATTCACACTCTATTCAGCAGCACCATCGGTCGGGGACTCGGGGGTTAATGGAAATGACATCGTACAAACTCATATGGTGGAAGAGATTGTTGTTTTTGCACCACTGCGGATTCATCCTCTTTTTGTTGGATTCATCAGTAATAAAACCTGTAAAGTCACTGTATAATGTGATTGGTATTTTAGGTTGGATCACAGGAAACCCTGTGATCACATCAAGGACTTTGTTCATTTAAGCTTTTTTGATCTTCCATTTGTTTTGTTTTGCTTTCTTTGCCTTCTAATGACAAATCCATTTTGAGTTTCCCTTGAACGCCTGCCTTCCTTACCTGCGGTCTCCGCTTGAGTCTGCCTTATTTTTGCCTCCGCGCCAACATGACTAAACCTCATATGTGACAGAATCACGATAAGGCTGGCCTTTATGGAAGAATGCCAAGAAGAGAAAGCTATTGTTGGGGGGAAAAAGCCATTGGGACTCCTGTATTTTTGCCAAAGACATGTCAGGAACACAGAAAACACTATAGAGGACAGATAAGTAGAAGTTACAAGCCTAAATACAAGGCATTGCATGTTAGGCATCACCCACTGCTCTACCTGCACATCCCAATGAAACAAAAAGGTAGCAGGGTAGAAATGTAAATTTGGGACATTGCACCTCAATTAAATAAATGAATTCACTAAATTGAGCCCGCCAGTGGTTGATTTATATGATAAAATAAAAATTATACTCTAATTTAAAGTTCAAATGTAAACATTAAAGGACACAAACTGTCTTTGTCCTTTCTGCCAACATTTTACCATCCTTTTATTCACCTGCAAAACAAAAATATCATCACACCGGTTGATTTGAAAGTAATGGGAGCATGTTTTATTTCTCCCATAGATCTGCAGCTATTGAGTACAGTATGTTGGTATTCAGGTAAAAATATAAGACAAATGAGTCTTTTTTTTTTTTTTTTTGCTTAGTGAAAAACAAATGTAAAACCAGAAGAGCAAATACTGTAACACATTCACCTTAATTATGAATAACCAATATCACAATTTGCATATTATCATTCATACTCCACAACCCACAGAAGAGATTCGTCTCCCCAGGCAGCACAGGAGAGGTTTGTGCACAGATAGGAAGTCGTGTGTAGTGAAGCTTCGTAGTCATAAGTAAGAATTGCAGAAAAAAGACATTGCACTCACAGGTTTTAGTTTTGTAGACACAAGAAAATATTTCAAATCCTCACAATTTCGAATCATACTCACAAGAAAACATTTCAAACACACAAATTATTTCTGTTACTAATACGGTTTGTTAATGACTCATTTGTCTTTTTAACAGTGATTTTAAGCCATACTTATACCACCAATGTTGAGTAAACACATCGTCGCGTTACTCTCATTTTCATTCTTGAGCAGACTTGCAAATCTTTTAGCGAACCACTCCAAATGTCCTGCAACTGGAAATGTTACGCTTTCTTTTGTTAACAGTCAACATATTTTGTGACATGTTTTAGGAGAACGCTTTGTTACTGCTGTAGGTGTTGTGGAAGTGAAATTTACATAAAGATCACAAATATTTTTTCTTCTTTGGAAGAAATTAAATTGTGAATAAACACACGTCATTGTTGCTCTGTGTGGCGGTAAAATAATTTATTGGTATCTTCATTTTTTTCCCAATAAATTAATGCTATGAGTTAGAATAACATGAACAATTGACTTCATGACCCTGCTGGTTTTGAAGCCGATGATACATAATGACAACATAGCAAATGTTTGCTAAAATGACCCATATGCTGCGTTCTCCCTCATAAACTTAAAAGTCACAAACTAAACTTTTTTTTTTCTTTCAAAGGTGAATCAAAGTGCACTCGTCTCCATGGCTGCTTGGTCCTTGATCTTGTTCCCTCTCTTGGAAGCCAACTTGTCACACATCAGTGACCATGTCCTAAATGAGGATTTATTGTCTATTCTGTCTCTGCAGACCTATTTTATGACTGACTTCATTTGGCACATTTGGAAAGCCCCACTGCCAAGTTCAACCTTGTGATTTGGTCAAGAAGAGTCAAACGACCACATCCAATTAGTTACGCTCAAAACATTTAATCTAAAAAGACCTGTATTGTGAAGTGAAATTGGAATATGCAGCATGAACACCCAGTTTGAAACATTTAAATGATTTCTATAAAATATAAAAAGTAGCGATAAGGCAGGAATCATCAACTGTGAAATATTGCCCAGAAGAGCCCATGTATTGTCTTATTTCTAACACGGCTGATGTTTCAATTTTATCCTGTGAATGGCCAACACAATCTAATCTTATTGTCCGCTGTCACTGCATGATACCATAATAGGGCCAGTAGAATTATTTGGAGTAACAACTTCAGGATGGGGTGGAAATACACTGAGAGAAAAACATAAGATGCAAGATGAAAGGCTTTCCACTATGCATTTACTGTAATTATAGTATATAACCACCATTGGGTTCCATATTCTAAGCTGCAAGAGGCGCACTGATGCAAAAAATGGAAAAAAAGGGAAAAATCCAAATTTTCTCTCATTGAATACTGTATTTCCAGTATTTATATGCAGCAGTAAATGTTGTTTCATTCCTAAGTGCACTGGTGAAATAAGCAGTGAAATATACTTTCAGTTACAAAATAAGAGTAAACTACTGTCAAAATGTATATGTGGAAAGAGATTTATGGCGTGCGTGAAAATCACTTAAATGCAGAGCAATTTAGAGATACTCAAAACATCAGTGCCTCTGGATTTCATAAACAAGTTTTTTTTGTTTGTTTTTTTCCCCTGTAGTCGGCCTTAACTGCATTTCTCCGATATATAACACAAATTAAATTTTAGATGCTCTATTCAGACTTAATGGTAAGGTGTTGTTATATTTCTCTCAAGAAAGACTGAACATGTTTCATTTCATTTTCTATTACGGCTTACAACGGCTTAGGGTTGTGGCGTACTTACTGAATTAGGGCAAAAGGCAGGGTACAAACTAGATTGGTCGGCAGTTAATGGCAAGTTAAAAAAAATTGTATCATAAATTAAATTTATATTGTGAAAAACGAATATGCCTTACTCCAGAGCAACTGAACAGTAAGTGGGGAATAAAGCCTTTTGGTCATCAGCCATAACACTACTTGCCGCAATTAAAAATAAATTTAAAGTGACATTAATTACCCTGTATGGCACCCTGGAAATTTAAATTTAAAATAAAATCGTAGTGCTGTTGTTTAAACCTATCATTATATTTTAATTTTATACCATTCGCAGTTTCGTTTTTATCTGTTTTTGTTTCTTTTTGATACTTTGCATCGTTATTTCATAAGTAGCAAATTTGCAGATTGCGGTTAGAGAAACCACACGGCTGCGCTGACCCAAATAAAAGTTCCAAATGTAACCATCTAAATATCAAAAATACATGTTCTTCCTCCGTGAAGGATCAAACACTTACCAAGAAAACAAAGCCATGTGATGCTGTTTCCTTTTGTTGTTACCTCACATCGCCTGAGTGAAAGCTGCTTTACATGACCCTTCTCCTTTCCTGGCGGCCAAAATCCAACAGTGACCTGATGGGCCTTGTTTATATTGTGTCCCATGCTCTGGAACATGAGAAGTGCAGCGAGACCCTGCAGCTCTCAAGTATGGTTAGTGTTGTATGTGTGTCTGTGTGCGCGCACATTTGTAGGTGTGTATGTGCATGCGTGCACTAACATCCTGTGACTTAATTAGGTGAGTTTGGTTATTTTTGCTCTGGTGCTTATATAAAACAGACATTGCTTTGGATTCTACTGGTCATGCCTTTTAAAGCTACACTTCGACGCATCCTGTTTTTGTAGCAACAAGACAGGATTTGGTTTGTTTGGGGAATGACTTGTGGAAATGGCTGAAAAACTATGTTCCAAGATCTTTGTTTTACCACATTTTCAGAATATAAAGTGCATTTAAAATCCCTTGATTTCATCAAAAAACAAGAGCGTAGCTTATTAACAGGTGTGCTCTATGTATGGATGTCAAACTGAAACAGAATAAGGTTTGATTTATTTGCAAGTTAATTTGCAGATTAAGGACACAAGATTGGATTGAACAATGGCTCTTACAGTCAAGTCAAATCAAATGGGTCTGTAAGTACTGTAAAATGGTTTACACTAAAATTCTTCCCAATTCAGAAGAGATTTTGTTTTTTGATTTTTTGCATCTGCTATGAATGAATTTTGTGAAACCCTAAAAATGCGCGGAAGCGGCTTTGATCCCAAACTTTAAAACAACGTTACAGAGGACAAAAAGGTGAGCATTGTAATATTTCTAGGCTAGGTCATTGTTATCAAAACAGTGAGCAATCACCACCAAAATTCATAAGTTCATTCCTACACTTGTCCACGTTGCTGTGTGACATATATAAATCTGATAAGCACAATATTTTAAGTTGGACTCACCAAAAGTGTGAGCTTCGTTGTTGAAAAATGTATGATGACAAAAATCAACAATATTGCGATGATTGTGTTTACATTTTAGAAGTTGGAGTGGTCAAGAGTAGGAATGTGTATGTGAAATTTGGTAGGTGATTGGTCGTCGTTTTCAGACACTTAGGGATTCTACAGTTTTTACATACAGCCAGTAGCTCTTCGGCCCGCATGATAATTCATGCAGCTAACTAGTTAACGCAGCTACCAGTGACTACCGTTATCGCATCTTCACAACAAATTGATGAAGTAGAAAATGTAAGCTAAAAAAAAATAAAAAATACACGAGCTACCTTGCGGTTTTCACTTATCGCAGGGAGGGTTCCGGTCCCCAAAAACCAGGAAAAATGCAGGTTCACTGTATATGCAGATTTTTAAAAAGGTGTCCACTGAGACTGCCTTATAATCAAGGTATCTTATAGTGTAAAAACCATGTCTTGTGGACCATAGCTAACATCTTTTGACTATAAATCTCATCTCCACACTTTCTGCAACATCACAAGATGCCACCAAAACAACTTGATTTTTTAAAGGCATAGTGTGTGGTGGAGTTTCTTGATTTGACTCTCAGCTGATGGCCAGCTAGCTTGATAGCAAACAGCAAATTTCACTAAAGCTCCAACAGGTAGCGTAAGGTAGAGTAACAGTCAACCAAACTGAATATGGCCATTTTTGATTTATGTATTTTCAAAATGTGTGCTTAATATTCAAAAGCTTCCAAATGTTTGTATGAAAGCATATTGCATAATGACGAATGCCGTAGTTTTATGGAAAGTTCCTGGAGTTGGACTTTTTCATGAACGCGGTATATTATGAGAGCCTACTGACTGCATGTATCCAAATGAGCTTATGGTGCAAGGACCCACTAAAAATAAACTATATTTGCACATCATTTGTACAGCATTCATCCATTTAAAAAACTGACCTTCCAAGTACGGTGACACATACTTGATTTTGCTTACAGAAGCTAAGCTTTGTGTCAAAAGTTTCATGGGATCAATATGTTGTTGCCGCATTTTGAATAATACAGTCACTGCTGGAATGGAGAGATGATGGTACAATGTCTGAGCAAGTGTTTGTGAGTTCATGAAAGCACATTATCATTTGAAAGCATGGCATGAAAAGGACTAATGTTTCCAGATCATACATATGCACCGGGAAATGCAAGAAGTGCACAAGTGCGTTGCGGAAATGGGAATGCAAGGTTGCTACTGTAATGTTATCCAAAAAGAAAGCAATTTGACAGCTTTCAACTTTATTTTCATATTGAACATCTGCATTTGCCAATTATGGAGCCTATGCTTGTGGAAATGTATTTATATTGTTAAGTGCCAAGACAGGACAAAAGCTTATGCAATGTATTTACTTTCCATAAATGTGCTTGCTTTATAAGTAAGGCAGGCAGTCAATACCAGTACAGTACAGATTTCTTACTTTTATTTTTTACTTGAAGCAATGTGTGTGTGTGTTTTCACAAAAGCAGGCATATGTCACACCAAAAATACCCGTTTTACACAGATATGTCTATTTTGGAATTTTGACAACCTCCTTAAAGGGATACTGTGTCATTTTGGTATGTGCCTGCGGGTGCTCTAAGGGCATTCCCTGGTGAATGCAGCACCTCCTGCTTCCCATAGCAAGAACAGCCGGTGGAGTGCCATCCCCATGTAATATAATTTAATGATAACTAGACCTACAATTATATTTAAAACAAACTGTTGGTCATTAAGAACACATTTATTTTTAAGTTTTAGAAATCTGTAATCATTTAATTCATTCATTTTTAATGATAAATTGTCTAAATCTTACACACTGTCACTTTAAGGTGTCGACATTCATTTCTCAGTGGCCAAAAGGTAAAAATTGTAATTGGAATACCAAACACAGCTACGCACTCATGTGTCATACATAGGCTTCCTTACCATATGGCAGATCATTATGTCATCCGAACATCATTGAATAATCCAAATGTAATTAATTATCATTTCCGGGGTCTCTTTCTTTAATGAGTCTATTTCTTTCAATTTAATGCTTTCATTCGTTAAAGACATTCGTAGAAAGACTTCCCAGACTCCCATTTTACATTGACTGTCATCCTGGAACAAAAGGGTGCCGTTAAGAGTGTGAGGGTAATCGTATATGATTTTCAAATGTACATGCTACTCAATCCCTTTTTCAACATAAGAATAAATCCAATGATAGGTTTTCTCTAGCATATGGTTGTCACAAAGCGGTCACACTAATGCATTCTTTGTGACATTAGAATCAGGCAGAGGTACAATTGACAGAAGTCACCGTATTACAAGCAGATGACCTCTGCTTTTCCTGCAGGGTGGTGTTTTTGACTTAGTAAAAGCTGTTGTCTTGATTACTCTTGAGGCTTCACAGAATGGTTCATTCAGTGATCGCTTGGAATTACATTACCCAATTACTGACTGCTTACAAATCCCAGAGGCCTTCTCTCCTGGGCTACCTATGTTCTTTGTGTTCATTAAGTAGCACAATCTGAAAAAAGGATGACGTGTGTCGTCAACACTATGTCATCATGTTGAGAATACGTTTACCCTGGAAAGTGCACTATGACATTTAGTAAGATGGCCTGAGTTGAAAGTTGCTATTTGGCGATCTGTAGATTTGCCAGTAGGGCCAGGAGGAAAAAAAAAAAATCTTGATCGTCGATTTCAAAATTAGCAGTTCTTTTCCCCGTTGGAAGATTCTATCCCTGCTAAGAGGCGGGAGACATTTTGGACTATTCAAACAGACTGCATTGTTGTTGTTATATTTATCCAAGCTAATCTATCTTTCATTTGTACCAGGCATTCAAAATGAACAAAAAAACGGAAGAAGCAAGGGTGGTCAAATATTTTTCGCATGACTGTATTATATGAAAATTCAAAGCGAATTCTGTTGCACTTAAAAGTACTTGACAATGTAAGTAACTGCCTTCCACTTTTAAATGTTTAACCAAAAGAAGTATCTAACAGCCTACCACCGTGACAAATAAAAGCACACATGAAATGATTCATGTGCACAATAAAAGGGCACAAAAGGTGAGAAATCTTTTGAAAGCAGCAATAGTGACATGAGAAATGTTTGTTTTATTGTGAGCCCATCAATCACAAAAGCAGGAAGAAGTAAAAGGTTCTCAAATTTCTCCTTACCGTCATCAGTAAAGAATGTTTGAATGGATTTATTTGGGCTGCTTGTCTTCTGCCTTATCCTCACTGTCATTGAAAACAAATTGGGTGCTGAGATTGTGTCCTCCCTCGGTGTGTTTGTTATGCGAATTTGGGAGCCAAATCAATATTGCACATAGGGCACACTTTTCAAATACTTTTACATCTTCAGCTCAGTGTTTTGACTCGACTTATATGAATAAGAAAAGAAGAAGAACAAGAAAAAAAAAAATAACCCTTACGGGGTATTTTGTCCAATCATTTGATCGTAACATCAAAGTCATTTTACAATCAGAGAATGCATTGAAAAAAGACACTAAGGAGCTGAAATTCACCCAGATGGTGACATGTAAAATTTCAACATGGCCTGATCACTTAGTTATCACACTACCAGGAGGATGCCATTCCTTGGCTAAAATACTGCGAGACTGATGTGGAGGAAAATTACCCCCAAAATGTCCTGCATAAGGGATAATAATAATAATAATAATAATAATTATAATAATAATAATAATAATAATAATAATTATGTTAATATTAATAATAATAATAATAATAATAATAATAATAATTATTATTATTATTATTATTATTATTATTATTATTATTATATGTATTAATCTTACTGAAAAATTTGTAACATTTTGTCTTGGAGAGTGATCTAAAACTATGGGTGGCCAATACAGCGCAGCACCAATATAATAATTTAATCGCTCCTCTTTTGCAGTGATATCACCAGTGTTGAGAGTAAATAGATAAAATTAGATAAAAATAGATAAAATAATACAAAATTAATATAATTACTGTAATGCATTACCTTTTGCTAAAACACGGTAGTGTAATATATATTTTACACACAAAAAATAGTAATATTGTACTCTTTATAAATGAGAGTAATGCAATGCATTTCAATGCATTTTTAGCCTGAAAGTGGTGCCCCCCCCCTTTTCAAGATGAAGTATACAAAAGTCATGTTAAGCGGTACGTTAAACACAAAAACAATGATGTAGGCTAGCGGCTAACATTGGGCCCACCAAAACCATCAATTTTTTAGATATCTGTCCTGAATGTAACTAATTACGTTGAAATGATGGTAATACGTAATAAATAGTGCATTACAGATTTGAAGTAACTTTCATTCATCCATCCATCCATTTTCTAGAGACACTTATCCTCACAAGGGTCGCAGGCTTGTTGGTGCCTATCCCAGCTGACTTTGGGCTGTAGGCGGGGAACACCCTGAACTGGTTGCCAGCCAATTGCAGGGCACACAGAGAGACAGCAACAATTCACACACCCAATCACACCTTAGGACGATTTAGAGTGTCCAATACACCTGCCATGCATGTTTTGTTTTGTTTTGGTTTTTTTGGGGTGGACCAGGGTGCCCGGGTCCTTGTACTGTGAGGCGGACATGCAAACCACTCGTAGCTTAAAGGGTAAGGCTATGCATGATGGAATTTGGAGTCTTCAAAAATATGTGCCAATAAGAAAGACAAGGGGACCAATTAAAGTCAGCTAAAAGCACCAACTAAGTGTTTCATTTATACAAGCCAAAATATAACAGCGACTTTCACTTTTGAAGGATGTTGTGTGAAAAATAACAGTTTTTTAACAAGAAAACACAGAGAAACATTGGTTGGTAACATGCTCACTGATTAGCTTAGTGTACTGTTGTACTAGGTAGCTATTGCAATTAGCTCGGCCCCCATGTTTGCGCATGGCCTAAAGGTCAGGAAAATGTAGATGCATTGATTGTTTCCCAATATGTCAATCAAGCAACAGCACGGCAGACCCATGACTGATTTTCTTTTTTATTTTAATAGATTTTTTTCTACCAGTTGACCACGGTCAACGCATTGAGCACCCCTGCCCTACTGGCTCAAAACCCTCACCAAGCATGGAACAAGTTCATACAACAAGAAGCAAATTTCACATGTAGGATTTAAGAAAAACAGAAACAAAGTCCAACATAAAACTAATTTCAGACAAAATCCAACCAAAAACAACCAATGACTAAGCATTGAACTTTTTAAAATGTGTCTGTTGAAAGTTTCAACAGTCAGCAGGAACTTTATCATGAGTCATTTGTGAATCACCCAAAATTTGCTTGATCTGTCACTCTTCTTCGTAGGCTACTTCCGCCTTTGAACAAACACCTGCTACGTTTGTTGGCCTCTGCTATGTGAAGCTGAGATGACCTATGATAAAGTGTCACATTCATTTCTATACCTCCAACCTCAGCTAATTTGTTTCCACTCAGGTCTTTGAGAGATCAAACATTTGCAGTTCTGACTGTGCGTCTAGCTGAGCTCATTTATGTTGTGGGTTGTTTAGATGACACTCACTCTGGGACCTTTCCTCATATGCCAGTCCTCCCAGTGACATTACACTTTGCTCTCTGCCAGTTTATTTGCTTTCCCTCTTATCTGCCACATGAGAGGACCAGACAGCCCCCGCCCCATCAGGAGACAAATTAAAGGTGTCAGCGCTTTTTTTTTTTTTTCCAGGCAGACGCAAGCACGGGAAATGAACTGGCATTTATCGCCCATCAGTTGATTGGTCAAGCTGAAAGGCTGCAAGCAAGTCTTTGAGCAGCTGAAAACAATCTGATTTTGGTACTTGTCCAGGTAACAAGCCTCAATATGTGGATATGTGCAACCTTAACCGCCTCATTTATTTCACAACTTAAATGAAAAACTGGGAAATTGCTCAGTCTATTCTTCAACTAATTCTCACGCCTATCTAATAATGTCAGATTTGCCGCATTTCTTGAATGGTGTGTAATGGATTGCGGTGGCTTTAGTACAGATAAGGCAGTTCTCTCATTAAGTCATGTTAGTCAGATTCCAGACATTCCCCTGTATGTAGTTATCTTCATAACCTATGTAAAAGCTAATTAAGCTTTTGTATTCCTCAGAAGGTTCACCGCATGCATAATGTATCATTTTTTTTCACAATGGTCAAATAAATACATGACCACAGTGACCTCTTGCTTTGTTGGACACTAAAATTCATTGTCATGTTGCTAGTCGAGCTGGTGACTGCTGGTTGTGCTAATACTAAATGCTAAATGCTAAATGCTAAATCGGACCAGTCTTTCCTCTTTGGTGCATTGAGTTCATATTTATATTGACATTGAGATGTCCTACTACGTGAGTGATCATTGAATGCGTTTATAATCAAGTGCGTAAGTGAATATTGTACTGTACTTGTTTTATTTTGCCTATGTATGGCTCAACATTGCTTCTTTCCACATCGGGCAAGCTGAACTCGCACTGGTCTGATTTCTTCTCATCAAAATGGGAGCGGAAGTACCATAGTTCTAGTTCTGGTATGAAGTGAATGTGAGAGCAAAGTTTAAATTCCCTTTTAATTAGTTTATAAACTTCAGGGTTCTTAAACATCAATGTATTTTGACAGCAGATGGCAGTATATGTCAAAAGGACTGTGATGGATGAAAATGGGATTAATTCTTCTTCCACAAATATAATATTAATCAAAATGCGGCTGACCAATACTGGGTGCACAGAAAGATACATATATATTTTTTTAAACTGACCTCTCATTTTAAAGGTGAAAATAATCCAAAACCGGATCGACTTGTCATTTTGCAGTTGCAGCCATATTAGTGACAGTCACTGATATCCCACATGAGTTCACTGTTACAGTGAGACGTTATTAGTAAAAGAGCGTAATTATATGTTGGCCTCCAATGTAGATGTGTTGCTAAATGAGCATTGCCCGAAGTGAAGACTGTTTGGAGCAGCTGGCCGCCTAGTCTGGATGCCCTTGATGCATGTCTTAAACCGCAGACACGTCCGGAAAGTCACCTAGATTAAACACCCTACCTTTGCCCCCTGCCCACGCTCTCCTGCTGCATGCACATCTGTGTGTGTGCAAGTGTGTGTGTGTGTGTGTGTGTGTGTATGTTCCTATTCACGCTTCAAGTAATGGTACATAGATGTCATTTTAATTTACAAGCATATGGTGCAGTCTGCAGGTATGCTAACATTTCAGTTTGGATACTTAGGTTGTATACCATGTACCCATCTATATATCTATCTATCTATCTATGCTCATATAATATATATATATATATATATATATATATATATATATATATATATATATATATATATATATATATATATATATATATATATATATATATATATATATATATATATATATATGACTGTTTAGTCATGTATGTGTGTGTGTGTGTGTGTACTGGAGAGATGCATATAGAAAAAGGGGGAGAGAGACAGAAAAGTGGGAGACAGACTGCTGGAGAAATGACTTGCTGGGGTCCGTGCATTAGATTGTCCCAGCACGAAAATGAAGAAGGCTTGCCCGCAAGCCTGTCCATGGAAATAGGGCCCAACGTTTCATAAGAATTGTAAGAATTCGTTGAGCATTAGCGGCTCACTTAAGATTTAATACATGACAGTATTCAAATTATTATTGTGAGGTAACAAGTCTCTCCATGAATCTCCTAATTAAGTGAATTACATATTTGAGCTCAAACATAAATCATGGTGAGATGGTTGCTTGAAAAGTGGGGTAAAAAAAGTGGGGGCTCAGACAGGCCGATTAGGCGCAGCTGTTTGCCTGAAGAGCCGACATGACGAGAAGGATATTCTGCCGGCGTACTATGTCACCTCCAACACACAAGCACCCGATACCCCTCCCACTGCGCCCATATGGGGACAAGACACACATGATGTCTCTGACTATATGTCAATTACACAACATGACCCACTTTGATCAGATCATGTGGATATGGTCATGCAAAGATCTTGCCAGCTTTGGCTCAGGCTTTCACGTCATCGGGACAATTTTTTCCCCTAATACTCATACAACTAAATGTGTTGAGAAATTACTTAAAAAATAGCAAATGAGAACAAGTGAAGTTCTCGTTATCACAAGCAAAGCTCAACAGCGGTTGACTTTACCTCTCTCATCTCGTTGTTGCGAGCAATTACAAAATAAAGTCTATTTTGACAAAGTAATGAGAAAAAAAGAGCCCGAAATTTGCAAATGTATCCAAAAAAAAAATTCAAAAATTGGTACAGGAAATAGATACCTGAAAATTCTATAAACCTTTTCGTACCATGCACCAAGGCAACGCTCTTTTTACCGGACAGCACATTTGGGTGTATTTTCCTGTTTGATGTAGGCCCTAATTGTGTCATGTATGAATCAGGATCCAACTTAGTGGATAGATTGGAGAGTGAGCAGGTTAGTGAGTTGAGGAGAGCTGCTTGAAGGCTGATGAGGCAATCAAGTGGATATCCTCTATAACAGGGGTCACCAACCTTTTTGAAACGGAAAGCTTCTTGCCGGGTAGTGATTCATGAGAAGGGCTACCAATTACATTGACACTTCTGAAATGACAAATTTCCACCGTTAATCGTGTGTTGTTATTAGAGTTTTACTGTGCTGGTCAAGTCATTTTCAGCTGATGGGTATTGTTTTTTTTTTCTTTTAGAAAAAAAAAATCACTAAGTTCTTTTCAAAAATATCTTTGTATGCATGCCTTTTTCTTTTAGAATGCATTACTATAGTTGGTATTTTTTTCAATGCCCGTTTATAGATGTTTACTGTACATGGTCATTGAAAAAAGAAAAGCCTTATTCTCCATGATAATTGCTTTTTTTTTTTTAAAGATTTCTCTACATAGGTGTTTCTTTTCATACTATACAAATGCTCCATATGTCATTGCCGTATGTTATGTTGCTGATATAGATCAGTGGTTCTCCACCTTTTTTCTAATGATGTAATGTACAGACAAGAATCCGATAAAAATGGATTCAAAAAAACTTAATATGTGTTTTATATATATATATATATATATATATATATATATATATATATATATATATATATATATATATATATATATATATATATATATATATATATATATATATATATATAAAGTTTTTTTCCACTCACCATGGAACGTTTGGGAGGGCCATGTAAGTGCAAAATAACATTTGAAATGATAGAATTATATATATATATATCTATATATACAGTATATATATATATATATATATATATATATATATATATATATATATATATATATATATATATATATATATATATATATATATATATACAGTATATATATATATATATATATATATATATATATATATATATATATATATATATATATGTGTGTGTGTGTGTGTGTGTGTGTGTGTGTGTATATTTTTCATTCAGATGATGCAACATTATATGTTTTATTTCTGACTCATCTGCCAGAAAATTGAGTCACTTGTGGCAAGAAAAATCCGAAAAAAATGTAACAAATTATAGATGTAAAATAACCTGCAAAGAACCCACAATAACACATTTTAGTAAAACACGGCTTCATGTTCCAATCAATGTGCTCTATATTAAAAAAAAATATAATGTTCCTGTCATGGTAATAAACAGTATTATATTTGCTGAAACCCTGTTAAAATCTCATACAGTATACCCCTTGAAGTGCCTCCACATACTCCCTGAGATACACAAACCCTCATTTGAGAACCATTTGAGACAAATACCAACTGTCTATCTGTCAGATGTACAGTAGAGCCCATATGCCAGAGTCGTGCAATACAATGGGAGGTGTTTGCTGTGAAGGGCAGAGACAGGGGGCGAGCAGATCACAAATTAATGAACGTAGGGGAGCTTGGCTGCGGCATATTAATTGTCCAGCAATTTTTTTTTCATGTCCGCACTCCAGCCATGCAGGCCATTCCAACAGTACTGTAGCATAGTTAATGAATTCTGGGGGTTGGTGACATGCAGCAGCAAATATGATGCCCACTTCTGTAAATGACTAGTTCATGAAGTTAATGGAAGAAATATAATAATTCTGGTTGTAAATCTGATTGTTCTTAAACCGGCAGACAAGGCCTTACTGGCTCTGGCCGCCTGCCACAGTTTAATAGAAGGCGGCCGCAGAATTGCATGCATCACTAAATACAGAATTTGATTGTTGACAGCTGGCATGTAAATACATGAACCGTGCGGATGCAAACAATCCGTAGTTCCTTCTTTCTTTTATCCGTGCACAAGCTACAGGTTGCTCTGAACCAAAGGCAGGAAGTGAACCAATTTGTTTTTGAGTCACCCTAAGTCACTTAAGAAGTGCTTCACTGGTATAAACAAGGAGATTTCATGCATTTAGTAAAGAGTGGACATCATTGACATCTTGTTTCTGCTCAGGTAAACATGAGTGACATCCCTGTAAGCCATACTTGAGCACATTCTGTATGTTCATCTTTTGCAAGCAGGCTATAATGTGCATTGTTTGAATATTACGGAGGCAAACTACTCCCTAGAGTTTGTTGAAAATAGGCAGTGTTCCCCAAGCAAAAGCATCCACCACTACCTCATGTGAATTCAGGAACCCAGAGGAGAGTCGGTGACTTTTTCCTCTTGGTTACAGCTCTCCTGGAGTGAATCACTAAATGGGCCGTAAGCAGCAGGCCCCAGGAGAGCGCTTACAGCCAGAGTTGCTGCAACACACTCACATGGAGGAGGTGACTTGAATTAAGAACAAAATCCAAATCCTGGCATTGTTTTAATGTAAAGTGGTCGTAACTAGCATTGTAATTAAACATCTCAATATGGAGAGAGACACACACCCACGCCACGCGAAAAATTGAATCAGGACTCCTATTTTTAGAGATGTGTGGTTAAAAATATCTATAGCAAAATATAGCCATTAAAGAAAAAAATGCTTTACTCTGAAGATGAAAAAAAAAAAATGATAACTGTATTTTGCTCTAAGAGAGAAGAAAAAAGAAGGGGCCTTCACAGGATAATTCCTGATTCCTGATTCCAGATTTGTTTTTTGTTTTTGTTTTTTTTGTTAAAGCACCTTGCCCACCACTTACCAACGGCACGGTATCAATAATCTGGGAATTTGTGAACAATCGCCATAAGAGGCACAACTTATTATAGTCCGAGGCTGGCTATAAATCATGGCTGTAAATCATGGGACAAAGTCAATAATGTCAATAAAATCCATTTGCAAACCCTTTAAATCTTTTACGCTTTGGATATGAACAAATAATGATGCTTTTTTTTTGGCAACATTCACTGAAGCATAATTGGGATCAACCCTAACGCCGTGATAGCCAGTGTTTCAGTTTGGCAAACCAATTTGAGAATGTTTTAAATGTTAGACGTTTGCTTGGAAGGTAACTTCCAAGCCATTAAACCTCTACTTGAGTCAACTTTAAAACTTTTTAGGGTATGCGAAGCACTTAAGCAGGGTTCCAAGCAGGATGCAAATTGTTTTAAAACCACACCTTGCTTATTCTGGTTAGTTTTTCAAAGTTGTTTTAAAATGCATCTTTGTTTGTTTGTTTGTTTTTTTTAATGAGAATTTTATAGACCGGCCAAAGTCTGCTCCCCTGTCACCTGAGGAGTAGACTTCAGACCCAGAGGCAGAGAGTGAAGTGGAAAAGTAGAGAGTCTTTATCCACAAAAATCCAACTGTTCCTACCACAAGCATTGGAGCACTTCGGAACTAGACTCAGAACATAGAATTGGAAAGAAATTAGGAAGACTATTTTTTGACGATTAAACATTAGTAGGGTTCACATTGAATCCTTTGTTTTTGTTTGATAGTTTACAAAACGTCCCACCTCGGACTTTCCTGTTGATACTTGTAAGCTGCCTCCGGAGTCCCACAGACCAAAAGGCCAGCTAGGACTCCTCTTAATTTGACTAAAATGGTAAGTAATTTTGTTGCAATGTGCGATATATAATAGGTACTGTGATTTAGGAAGACTCTATTAGAATGTTTTCCAAATATAGTCACCTTCACAAATAGAGGAGATTTGATGACTTTCTGGGGGGGGTCATCAACAAAACGTTTCATTCACCAGTCAAAACCATAGCAAAACGTAAGTATCTTGGCTCTAACCATTTTCTCACAGTATTTATTTATTTTTTTTCTAAAACCAGAACACTCATAACCCAAGGTTCCACTTTATCCTGATGGCTACTTTTACATATGGTTGAGGATCCTGTCAAAATAAATGTACTACAGTATGCAATATAAATTGAAAATTTGCCATTATACTAGTAATCCCAGTGTTTTTGTTACAAATCTCACCCTAATACCTGGGTTTTCAGACAGTTGGCTCATGCCTGGGGCAACATTTTCATAACATTGAGCTGACTCCTAATGTCTTTTACTATGCTTGTGCGTTTCTTGTACAGCTTGACTCATGAGCTTAAGCTACATTCTATCATTATTAAAGGGCAACCTCGATATAATTGGTCAGATAATAATGGCAATTATTTGTCTCATTTTAGCGGTAGCACTTTGAGTGCAGTTGACAAAAAAGAGAGTCAACAGGAACAAAAGGATGTCAACGAGTATGAACTTTTCAGTTTTGTTATCTATTTATATATTTCTTATATATTTCTTTTTTGTGGGGGGGGGGGGGGGGGGCTCTTGTGTGATCATTAAACATTAAAAAAATCATTAAAAAAAAAAAACAACTAACTAAATGGTGAATCAGAAGGCTCAAAATTGACTGGCAGGTTAACCTCTCTGTTAAAAAATTCCGGCAAGTGAAGAATCAACAACTTCAAGACAAAATATCACCCCAAATCATCTGTAGGGGTAAAGGTCATCGCACCTGAATCACAATCATCTTCCTTGGCCAACTACTGCATCGCTTTTGTGGGTTTTGGTCGATGACCGTGTGACTTGAATCCAATAACTCATAGAAGAATGAAACCATTCAATGCGAGGCTGGGCTGACCTTGTGTAACATTTGTGAAAGTGACAACGACTCGATGTAGAACTTCATCTGGATTAAGATCAAAGATGTTGTTTGAGGAAGTCCATCCAGCCCGCCATCCATTTTCTAGAGCCACTTATCCTCACAAGGTTTCCCAGGCTTTCTGTTGCCTATTCTAGCAGTTTTCAGGCGGTACGCAGGGGACACCCTGAACTGGTTGCCAGCCAATTGCAGCGCACACCGAGGCGAACAACCATTCACGCACCTGATCACACGCAAATTTAGAGTGTTCAATACACCTGCCATGCATGTTTTTTGAAGAGTGGTTGGAAGCCAGAGTGCGCAGAGAGAGCTGGAACAGTACTCAGGCCCTTAACCGTGAGGCGGACATACTCACCACTTCACCACCGAACCACCCTGATTGAGGAACTCCTTTGACTTTTATCAGCTATCCTGGACCAAAGAACCAGTTAGAAATTCTGATAACCTCAACAGACTTCCACTGTTATGTTTGACTCAATTTTCTAATGTGATTTACTCAGTTGACTGTGTTGCTGTTTGAAGTGACCTTGTGGAGTTTTAAGTGTGATTCTGCCAACATTTTTTGAGTCCCTTTAGAAGAGTGAGGGGTCATTTCAGAATTGGAGGACATTTGGTCTTCAAAATTCTTGATAAAATAAATGAAAAAATAAATAAACTATTATTATTACAACTATTTTTCTTGTTTTGTTTTGTTTGCTACATACAGTATTCGCCCATAATAGTTAATAAACTATCCAAGGCTTGAGTGACTCAGCTTGCAGATCAGTCATACAATTTTGATTTTATTCTTTGGTGTTTACAATACTGTCACGCAACAGGGTTGTAAATCGGGATGAATGTTCGGTTCCTTGCAGGAATATAAACTAGCAGTGTAGCTAGCTGTATTATTTACCAAGATGGCAAACTTATTTTTGTAATTAAGAGAAAAAAAAAAAAACAATTGCGTAATTCTTATTATACACGGTTACATGAAGAGAGTGAGAAATTCATTCAACATAAGATATATGTTAAATATATCAAAAATCAAAAGGAGGACAAACGGTGGCTGAACCCATTCTTTTGGAAAACTGATGATGTCAAGCCAGCGGATAATGTCATTCACTGCACTTCTTCCATGCAACAGGTTATGTAACAGAGTTATGTTCTTCTTAAGAGACACACATTGTTTAAATAATATTTACCGGCATTATCTGAAAAAATATGTTTATTAAAATATACATATGTTTATTAAAATATACATATTATTGACCAATATAAAGTGTTTTCTTAGGATGCAACTCTAATGGTTGAACAAATGTGCCAATTTTGGGGACTCTAGCAATATGATGTTAGTATAGTGCCCACAATTTCAGTAAACACTGTGGGGTGTTAATTTTTGTTCAATAATTCACAAGAACATTTGTGAATTTAAAGGTCATTGATGTGGGATGACAAATTTTCCCAAAGGATTTTGATAGCATTTAAGTAAGGGGTCTGTGCAGATTAATGAAGCTCTTCCACACAAGTAAATGCATTTCTCCTTAAGGCCGTATTGCACTGCAAATAGTGCTGAACCTAGCAAATTTGAAATTCATCAACTAAGATGAAGTCGTTTGTCGTTTAGCAACAAAACGCGACATTTTGACAGCATGCAGACTTTGGTGTATTCTTATTGTGGCACCCTGTTTATTTGATTGATACACCAATGGCAAAATATTTATTAAAATAAAGAGAGTTGCTGCTTGTGTAAATTTATGAAATTGAACATAAAAATTCATACAGGCTGGTGCAGACAGCTTCGCAACATATTTACTGAGTGTCCTTGTAGATGTCAAAATGTGGATTGTAAAACATGGGGTAAGTGTTTCAGAATTTTAAAAAAAAGCTTGTCCTGCTGATGTTCACATGCAATTCGTCTTCCTCCTCTTCACTTTGGAAGAATGGTCACATGGTCTAGGGCGTGCAGTGCAGATGGGTGGGCGTACTGGGCGCTCCCACTCGAGACAGCTGGGCCAGTGTGCCAAGTAGTTGAACAGACAAGCATTTTGGGAAATCATGAAGACAGCACACTCCACATGAGACCAAATACAAGTGTTCTCAGATAAGCCTGAGTGAATTTTAAAAGGGAAAAAACTTTACCAACATACCTATGAATAGCATGTTCAACAAATGTTCACGAAATAACGCCTTTGCAAGGAAATTTTGGTCATGTTCATTCGTGACAACTAAGACTTTCCAAACAGGTTGAGGACCATTTGAGAAACCTTGACAAACACTGACAAAATGCAAAACTTGCAAGGTTCAACAATGATTGCCAACGACGTTGGCGTTTTAAATGGAAAATGTGTCTTAAAAATTATGGTACTTGTTATAATGCCCGCTATCCAACAGAAACCATTGCAATTTCCTGAAATACAAAACGTATTCAATGTTATGTTGCCTAAGGACAACATAGAAGAATAAATGTTTAATTTTCTTAAAACAGTTGTTTGTCCTCACTTCTCTGTTGCTCTTCTCATGCAACAAGAAGCCAAGGGGTTGCAAAAGTGTTTTATGAGATTTAGCCTTAGGTGTCCCCCAGTTTGTATGTGAGTGGAAATTGATGGTTGTCTGTACCCCAACAACCACTCTATGGTCGAGCCTGCTTCCATCCCAAAGTCAGTGGAATAGGGTACAACTTGCCAGTGACTCATGAGGACACGTATTATAGAAATTGAATGATCAGCTTATAATAGCCATTATAATAGCCAATGGATTATCGTGACCAGTGTACATTCATGGCTATAAAATAAACATAAATCTAATGGAAATGAATAGTCTCTCAAATACAAAACAAGCTGAATGAAGGCCAGTTCGCAATGTTCTGGCAATGTTGAATCCCTAACAGTAAGTGAATCAATGTTCTTGGGCTGTCTGTCTGTTCTGAATGGTTCATTGGAGATCCTCATATACAATCTATTGGTGTCTTTGGGTGTTTACCTGCCTGGCTTGAAGCTGTCATACGCCCTTTTCTGATGGAATCCACAGAATTGACAATTTTATAAAGTCTGAATAGCCATACCTATTCGACAGCGTATGAGAAAAAGCAACAGCTCATTATTATAGGTTGAGCGATATTGGTGAATGAAAGTTCATCAAATTAGAAATAAAAAAAAAAAGAGACTGCAACAGTGTGATGGATGGTAAATTGTGATGGTCGGTTATCAGCAACCCGCTGTCAAAGTGTTCCTTTTAGAATGAAAAATTCACGGAACTGTCTCCCTATCACTTTAACTATATACACCGATTCCAGAGACATGGACCCCCTGTAATTTGATAAAACAGACTTGTGATCTTTTCATCTCTGCTGATAATAATACAAGATTTTTAAAGAATGATGTGTTGTGCCTGATGAAAATGTTGGACCACAATACAATTGAAAAAAAATGACCTGGGGTCAAACATAGTTGACAAATGCTACGTTATAGTATCGATTACATACTAGCTATTATTTGATTAATACCAAAGGTGGTGATTAAAACCTTTATAGTTTGATTTAGTCATTGAGTGCACAAGACGAATACATATGTTCGAAAAAGTACAGTGATCGTCTACGCAAGACAATCCACATCTTTTATGTTTTTTTTTCATGCAAGACTCTGTATTACAGTCTGATGTGACTTCTGACTCAAGGACCATGTTGAATTGCAACCGTCATTACCAACCATCATTGCCTTTGAAACGAGATCAGCTGGCCTCTTGCATTAGAAAAAAGGGATCATGGAGTCATTTGGAAGGGCAACAAGGAAAAAAACAGACAATCAACCCACAAGTAACACTCAAGGAGTGTTTTTGAGGAAAAAAAAAAATCTTCATTCAAACATCATGACATCGATTGGCTGGGTGTGTAAGAACAGAATGAATGATATTTATACTTATTATTACATATACAATAATTATATTGGACAACAATTTAGTTTCGGAGCCGTCTGTGGAAAATGACGTACATAATCCCTCTACCCCCTGAGATTTGAAAAACAGACATGTACTTGGCTT
Organism: Hippichthys cyanospilos; assembly: GCF_059441005.1. NCBI lineage: Eukaryota > Metazoa > Chordata > Actinopteri > Syngnathiformes > Syngnathidae > Hippichthys > Hippichthys cyanospilos. The sequence goes on along the minus strand of NC_142376.1, from coordinate 11,238,690 downwards.
CTTGCATTTTAATGCCAGAAGCATTGAACCTAAAATGGATGTACTGTCAATTTGGTTCTTGAGAACCACTGAAGAAGACATGGTAGTTATCTCAGAAAGCTGGCTTAAACCCGACAGCGGCTATTAATATTGCTGGTTATGTTTTTTTGAACTGACTGACAAGGCAGAGCTGGTGGTGTTCTCGTGTACATCTCAGAGAATACTGTATTTACAGATCCTTATTACAATTTCTAGACGATTAGAATTTTTGTCTGTTGAAATTTATAACCAAAGCACCCATTGCTAAAGCCAGATGTTGTTGTTCTCCCTCAGCAACTACTGATTTTGTCTCTAATTTATCTGACGTTCTCTCAAAATATGCATCCCATGAACTGATACTAATGGGAGATCTGAATTTAAACTGATTCACTGGGAAATCTTCTAAATTAAAGTAGCAGATACTTTAAATCTTACACAAATAATCAAAACCCCCACTAGAATTAACTCAGCAAACTCTTATTGACGTCATCCTAACCAATGCACTTCACAAGTACCTGTCTACTATGGTATTTTTAAACATCAACAATCATTGCGGCATTGCATGTGCCAGAAACACTAAAATACAAAAATCAAAGTGTCACATCGCCATCAAGCGCTCTTTACATTTTTATGATCAAGCTTTTCTCCATGAGCTATCCTTGGTGAACTGGCAACGTGTATCATTAATTCCCTCCGTTGATGATGCCGTGACCTGTTTCCACCAAAACGTCCTCTCTGTCTTTCATAAACATTAAAAAAATCTAGAATAAAATACAGGCACAATCCCTTGTTTTTCAGAGAACTAGCAGGACTTCTGCTGGAGCGGGCCAGAAAATGGTCTTTAGCCAGAGAAAAAAACTCTACTCAAGGATGGCAACACTTTCATAAACTTATAAATAAATGATTCTAACTTGTTAGAAGCAGATTACAACCTATCCAGAACTACTGAGACCTCAAATGACCATTCTAAATTCTGGAATACAATGAAAAGACTACAAAATAAGTCAGCAACTGCTCTCCCACAATGGTTGAAACAAAATTATATTTTCATTTGTGATAAATACGAAATGTCTGCTCAAATACCACTTCAAAAATGCCGGCCATATCTCCAGGCCATTTATAGTGTTATTGCTCCTTCAATTCTGTAGATTCAGCAATAACATCCATACCAAACTCCAACCTTCACCTAGCCCCAACCTTCTTCACCTTGCTTCTCAACGTCTGAAGTTTTGAGCTCACTAAAGGCTTTAGATGTTAAGAAATTGGCACGGCTAGACAGTCTTGATCCATTTTTTCTATTTTTATCTGCTACAATTATCGCAAAGACCCCTCTGATTTAAACAACTGTAGACCAATCTCTAGTCTCTCAAGCTTTGCAAAATTATTTGAGTTCACCCACTGCGAGAGTCCAACAATACTCTCAATCCACTACAGTCTGGGTTTGGACCAAGATATAGTACAACTACCACCACTTTTAAGGTCCTCGATGAAATACAATCAACTTTTGATCAAAGAAAATTCTGTCTAGTCTTATTCATTGATCTTGCTAAAACCTTCGACGTAGCAGATCACAATAACCTTCATAATATCATTTGAAATACTAGCTTCAGTCATCATTCAGTAATGTGGTTCAAAGGTTATTCGGTTGAGCGTGTCATTTAGGTTGGGACAGAAATATCCGATCCAATAATCATAAGCAAAAGGGGTCCCATAAGCATCAGTTTTAGGACCAAGACTCTTTTTAATCTAGATTATCTCTGATGATCTCAAATTCCCCTCCTATCATATGTATCACGATGACATTATTCTGTATACCTCTGCAACTTCTTTAGAGTCAGCCATCTAATCTTCAACATGATTTTATCTATCTGCAGCATGCCCTGATCAAGCCAAAACGTGTCCTGAACCTCAAAAATGATGCTTCTCAACCACCACTCCACAGTCGACCTGCCTTCAGTTACAGCTTTAGACAGCACGGTAATTGAGTTGGTGGATGCACATAAATATATAGGCATCTGGTTGGATAAAGACTTAAATTTCAAACATCATATTTCAAATTTCACATTTTACTTATGTGCAAGCCTTATGTTGAACAACATTATTGTGTTTTAAACCAGGAGTGTTTATATTATTTCTTTTTCACTTGTCGAAAGAATTCATACTCAGTTTTGGATATGGGTCCAGATTTTGTTTTTCTATTATGACGCGAACCTGTCTAGTTAAAAGCCTTTTTTCGATTGCAGCTCCGCTATGACGACACAGTCTACAGAATTGCACGTCCCGCCACCCTGACAAAACCAGATCTCATTTATCATTATTCCCTGAGATTTATAACAAACCTAGCCTTTAGAACCCAGCACTCTACCTTATACTCTCTCACAGTACTATCGTCCCTCAATAATTGAAGGTTATCACGCTGGTATTACTGTTTCAGGTACTCTCCCGCAATACATCTGCTCCAAATTCACCGGCTCTGTTTTGAGCTTCCTACTCTAAGGACTGAGTTAGGGAGGAAGAATATGTCCTATTGGAATGATCTGCAAGCCCATTTGAAATAGAGCTCGCTCATACCTTTTGTTCATTTCAAGTAAGCTATTTTCAAACTCCTTGTCACAAGCTGTTCTTGTAATTAATGGACTATTGATATTGCAACTTTTATTGCTGTGGTCATTGTTGCTGCTATTGTCAACTATTTCACAATTTTAATGTTATTATTATTTTTGTTTTATCTGTATTATTGTTATTATTATCCTTATTTCTTTTAATTACTTTGCTCTAGCTCACCCTTCTGAACTTTTGTTAACAAACCATCCAAAATGAGATTGAGAGAAAATGAGTCACCACTCATGCCTTCATCAGTCAGTCACAGTATCTGCACATCGGTTTCTGATAAAATAGCCTGTAATATTCATTATTATATGTACAAATAAGGGCGCATATGCAGTAATTGTATGTCACACTATATATTACAGGTGTAGCCAGTGGGCAAGAAACTCTACACACGTTGGTAGTGTAAAGAAATGTATATGCTTCACACTAGAGTAATTAAATGTAATATTTTTAAAGCCAATTGTTTATATTTTTCTACACTTCTTACTGGAGCAATTAAATATAATATTTTCAATACTAATTGTTTACAATTCTATCACGTTCCAGTCGTGCTTAGATAATTAGTGGAGCTCTATCCCCTCCCCCACACACACACAAAAAAAACAATGTTTGCATGCATGGACGCGCACACACACACATAAGTGCACGTACAAGCAATAAATATAAGTCTCAAAGTTATACTTTTGCAAAAACGCTATATCTTCATGCTGATTGCTAAAGACCGAGAAAAGCTTGAAATACACATTTCTGATGAAAGCAAATGGTGTAATCTTCCTATTGGTGCATTATATGGCAATATAAAAATAGAACACAATATTCTGTGGGTCTTGTAAGGTCAGTCAAAAATCCAAGAGAACAGTGCTGCTTAAAATGGTTGAGAGTGGGTTCCACACATTGCTCATGAGAGATTATTGTAATGATAGGAGTGATCCATTACTCATTCAAGATCCCAATAGGAAAGCTGAGTTAGTACCAAGAAAAAGAAAACAAAGCAGTACAATGCCACCTCTCATTTTTCTTAATCCACATACTCCCCTTTGTCCTTGAGCTGACTTTAATACTCTCACTTCTCCACTTGGCTCCCTGGACAGCAGACTTCAACAACGTCCATGACAAATACTACCAAGACCCCCTCCCCCCAAAAAAAACTAAATATTTACAGGAAAATGGAGGCAATTCAAATGGCGGTAGCCTCTGAGACCTTCGCTCCGCGTCAGAGGCTGCAGTGCCCTAGCAACGATGACCTTTGTAAGTCAAAGCAATCAATCAGCCTGACCCTGTGGATGCTCCGACTCTCCCAAACACCTAGTCTGTACCCTTGATGTCGGCCTAACAGGAGGCATTACATTAATCTCCATGCTGACACTCATTACACAAGTGTCACACACAGTACAGAGAAAATCAAACTTCCGACATGTTTAACTTTCATGTTATTTTAACTAAGTTACTAAGTTTTTAAGATACCACAGCTCCTAAGTATTATTTCATCATTGGGTCCATTAAATATTCTGAGTAAGCATCCATTTACAGCTCCACACGGTGTTTGTTGAAACACTGTGACTCACCAAAAGGACACAGACATCATTTGTTAGAAATCATTGACAAATGAACTTTGAGAATACTCTCAAGCATGATTTTTTTCCCATTGCATTAGCATTTTAGGAAAAGGTTAATGTTTCATGATTGACACATATTTCATTACACCCATCTATCCTTTTTTCTATCCTGCTTGTCCTCATTCGGTCGCGGGTGAGCTACCAAGAGGCCGGATTCATGCAGACTTGTCCACAGTAGGGGTTGAAGCAACCAGTCAACTAGTTAATGAGTCAACTTTACCACTCTGCTATGACAGTTTTAGCTTGTAGTTGTAAAATCACCAATTGCATGTTTTGGCTACAGGAGGTGGGTCCACATTGCATGAAAGTCTAATACACAGGTGTCAAACCCAAAGCCCTGGGGACCCGATCTGCCCCGTCTCATTATGTCATGTGGCCCGCGAAATGCTGATATGACTTCAAGTTTCTTGCTAAAATACCCCATTTGCAAGTTGTTTTTAACTTTTAAAAATTTGGGGTGGGGGGCACAAGCAATTTTAGTTCCCGATCTCTCTTTTGAACAGATTTTACCAGCCTTTTTTCAGGTCTTTCCAGAGATTTTATGGGCTCTGTATGGGCCACACTTGAGATCTTGGCTGTATGCTTCAGGTCATTGTCCTGCTGAAAAATGAACCTTTGCCCCAGTCTGGGGCCAAGAGCAGTTTTGAGCAGGTTTTCTTCCAGGATATCTCTGTATATTGCAACATAAATATTTCCTTCAATTCTGACGAGTCTGCTAGTTCCTGCTGCTGAAAACATCCCAATAGAATGATGCTGCCACCACCATACTTTATTGCGGGGATGTTATTGGTCTGATGATGAGCGGTGCCTGGTTTCCTCTGAACATGACGCCTGACATTCACACCAAATATTTGTCACATCAGACTGGAAAATTCTGTTTCCCTTAACTACTTTCAGTTTTGCTTAAGAGGCAAGAGTCTCTGACAGTCATTCAGTGGCCTTTTGGTAAATTCCAAATGGGCTGCCATGTTCTTTTTACTAAGAAGTGGCTTACAACTGGCAACTCTGCCATATAGGCCTGACATTTCTTCTTCTGTCTTGCAAAGCTGACTGGAGTGGATCCTTTAACATTGACTGAACATTGTCAATTTAATTATTTTGAATTAAAATATTCTGAGTTGAATCGTGGAGCCAAAAATCAGAATGAAATCAAATCATGAATAAAAACCACAACCCCCCCCCCCCACACACACACACACACACACACACACACACAAATAAATAAAAATTGGCAACCTTTGATCTCACCTTTGATTGTTTGATCAATTCATTGGTGTTGTGTGTTGGTCACAACGGTTTTGTGAATTTTACCATTCAAATAGAGAACAGTTAAACTCTGCAAAAACTGACATTTTGAACAGTTTGGCAGGTGTTCAAATGTTTGTTGCGGGTCAAGTTTGATTCACATGTAAAGGTTAGACGACATTTGAGGTGCATTCTGAAATGACTCCAAGAAGTTACAATCCCCTTCCTTTTCAGGAGTGAATTTTAATTTCAACCTACTGTTATGTTGGTGTTCTATATTTTTATTCAACTGAAAATTACAAAATGTAACATGCACTGTTCCACACTGAAATGAATCTCAGAAGTATACAACACACAAAATGAAACTCAAGTTAAATATATTTCTAGAAACACCTCCAATCTATTATGCCGTGCAAGCTGTAATAGTTTGTTTATGCTGCATAGCGCAAAAATTAAACTTCTGCACTGCATGAAAAAATTCAAAGGGTGATAATTAGTTGTGCTGAAGTATGGTTCTCCCCAGTGGAGTCCTGACCAGATGCAACCGGTCAGCCTCAGGAGAGCTCAGCCAAAAGAAATGTTTTTCTAGTTGTACCACCCAGCACTGCCCCAAATCCCTATTATATTGCTTGTGATCTGTGCTGCGATACAGCTTTCATGGTCTCATTTCCAAACAGTCACAGAGAATCAAACAAACAGGAGAAATATACAGTATTTTGTGTTTGTGACATGGTGAGACAAAATTTCATTTCTGATCTATTGGATGAGACTTGCTAAACCTGTCAGTCATTTTTTTTTTCATGAAGGGATAAATTACTTTTAAATAATGAATTAATTAATCATAATGAATGGGATTGGCGTCTAGTGCTTTCTACACCTTATGGGACTCCACGCTCCTTATAAAGGCCATAACGGTAACAATAATCACATTAATAATATCAATAATAAGAAGAAGAATAGCAGCACGTTCACACAGAACTTAGTAATAGCCAATATCACAAGATAATATGGTCTTAGCAAAAATGATGACGAATCTTTTCAACAAATATACTGTAGCAATTAATTTTGTAAACGTATATTTATTAATTACCCCACGACCTGTAATATTTAACATTACACGCGTCTGATTTGAATGTTGGAAAATATAACCTGGGTGCTGATCAACTGTTAATGTACGTTGCCATCTAGCGGTTGAAAATGAAACCTAACGTTTGGCGTCAGATGGATGCCATCCATCCATCACTAACGTTCAGAAACCTATTCATCCCCATTCATAGGTTTTACTGGAAAGCACATATACACTGCCATGTAGAGTACTCATTCTGTAAGACCTGCATACCATTTACTATCATATTATGACAGAAAATTAATGTTTCATGGGGCTTGGTGTATATGAATTAACTTCACAACTGCACTCCTGCAATAACCCCACTACTACTACTTTTAGTTTTGCTGATTAACAGTAAACACGCATGTTAAAGCAGGTTAAAGCTTTTTGGGAACAAACCAAATTTGTATGTAAAGATGCACTTCTGGTTGACTCTGAACAAGCTGTTAACAATATTGTGTATTATTCAAGTTGCAAACTGAAATCATAATAGTAGCAGCTGCAAAGGTGATCAAGTGTAGTTCAAAGCCACTGTAAATCACTACATTAAACATATTGATCAATGAATCCCTCTCATAACTTCAACTTGTTTTTGTTGCATTTCAGGGGATTGTGATTACAGTACCGTGAGGGGACGGAGTGGAACTCGATAACGACTCTTAACTTTCAGGGTTGAGACCGGCTCACTTAAGTTCACAACTTTTTTAATGAAGAGAGGCTTTTCTAAATTGGATTCACATTCCTTCAAATGATATTCATGTTGGATTTGATCAAGAACAAAGCAATTATTGAATGTGCTTTACTGTATATCAGTGTTTATTCTAAAAAGTGTGAGGACATAGCTCGAACAAAAGTGTCTTATGCCAAGCAGTGTATGGCATTTTACAGAGAAGTCAGATTTACCAGACACTGTTTAACCAGCAGACTGGTTAGCACATCTGCCTCACCGCTCAGAGGTCCTGGGTTCCATTCCATTTACAATCGATGAGTACTTAAGTGAATTGATAGAATCGTGACTCAAACAGTAATGTATGTTTTTACACTCATTACAGTGCCAATTAACAGAAAGAAAGTGTTTTGCCCTTTTTGCCTCCATGGGAAAGGCGCAGAGAAGGAGAAGCAGTCAATTTTGGCTTCATTCAATCAAAGAGCAAACAAAGGAAAAGACAATCTTGTCCGCGTTGAGTGCTTTTCTTTATAAGTCCAGAGGTAGATCACGTTGTTTTTCCTGTTAGGTGCTTTTTGAACTGTGGAATTGGCCACGGCACACAGCGGCGGACCAGATTTTTTAAGTCCTATGTAAAGTTGATGGACTGCAGCGCAACAATGCAGCGGCGACGTAGCGCAGTCGGTGGATACGCAGAATGTGGAACCACTCCCATTCATTAACGGAGCGGAAACGCAACGCAGTATGTGGGATCTCTGCGTAAGTGCAAGTAACCCACGTGTGTCATCTAGTGGTGAATATTATAACTTCAAACTACAAAGCACAGTCAAAGTTCAGCACCTGCATTTTTTCTGTTTGTTTCAAGATTTTTGCTTTCTGGGGAGAATACTTATTGTTCACCAGCATTTTTTTTTTTTCTGGGGGGGGTTAACAAAATGCAAATACTGGAGAAGAGGGGTCGGGGGAGCCAGTGGTTCACTTGGATAATAAGAATGTTCAAATTCAACAAATACTTAGCAAAGGTGCCTGGATATCACAATTAAGCTATCTTTGGCAAAGGTTACTACTGGCCAACATTTAGACAAATATACTACCAACAATGCGTTATCGCAAAAATATTTAAGCAACAGGGCACCAACTTAGTTGACAGACAGCAAGCTCATGTTTCACGCTATATATCCATACAGGGGAAAAAGGCAGTTTTGAGGGAAAAAGATGAAAAAAAATAAGATTACAATTGTTTTCATTTATTTTTATTTACAAATAAGAGGGTTTTTTCATGCAGGTCAGGATTTGTAAGAAATGGATACGTCCAAATCATTGTAAAATATCTTCAGCAGGATATTTACAACCCTAATAAAAAAAGAACAATTATCTATATCATTTATTGATATCTATGCTTTACATAGGCAGAACACTTTTTTTAATGTTTTAAAACTATACCTTTCAATTAATTATTAAACAAATGGTTTTGCAGCTAACAGACGTTAGCAGTACTCGTGCCATGAAAGAAAGAATCATTAGGAAAGAAACCTGAAAGGACCTTTCCATCCGATTACGTCATACAACAAAGGCGAAGAAAAGTGTTATAAAGACTGGGATGTATGACTTTCCTTCCGAAGAGGTAGTGAATGTTTGGTGTTCTCTGTGACTTTTTTACTTGGGGAACCCTTCAAGACCATTATGATTAAGGGCTATGTAAATAAACTTGACTTGATTTTAGACTCTTGTTTCTTTGTATTTTTTATGCAGTCTGGATGCCTTGAGGCCTCTCACAGGTCAATGTTGGTACTCGGGCAGGTATTTGGTTTGGGGATGAGATTCATTCATATTTGTCCCGGGTTGTGGTGGGCGCGGCCACCGATGCTGGTTCTGGCTTGACTTGACCATCAAATTCCCTCGCTAATGCTGAAGCTTTATATCAAAAAATGCTCGAATGCTTTCCATACACAACCCTTTTCAATTACAGCTCCTCAAAACTACAATAAAGCATCAATGTGTTTGACCCGTATATTAAGTCTGACTGTGACGATCTAGAGTTTGCCACTCGATGGCGCTACCTACCAGTTTTTTATTAACTGTTTTGCGAGCAATGTTTTTTTTTCTAATTTACATGCTCTACTAAGCTTTTCACAGCGATTCGGCCATTGAGAATACTTTGGCATAACTCGCTGTCACCTGAAAAAGATTAGCTGCATAGAAGATCTATTTGTGTGTTTTAATATACAAACAGTTTAGCGTATCATTTCTTGGTGCGGGACATTGAAAAGATGGGGCAAAATCAAATGCTGTGATAGCCAAGCCGGTGTCTTTTTTTTCAACATCTGCTTATCTTCCCGTGAGAGCTGTTTCGTTGCCATCTGTGCTCAGATTACACCCCGATAACCGTATCTTGTTCATCTTTATTAACCCTTTCCCATTCGATGTATACACAAAGGCCTTTAGCGAAGACATTACTATAAATAACAATAGAGTTTAAACCGCATGAATCAGACCTCATATTTAGCCACACAGTGACTCCGGTGGCAAGCAACAGGTTCATATAGGTTTTTAATTCTAAATTCTAAAACGGTTAATGTCGAGTTCAATATTGATATGTATAAAACATTGGTTTGCTAAACAGGCTATTAAGTCTTCGTTTTGTGAGAACCACGGCTATTTTCATTTAATTTCTTTGAATGTTTAAAATGAAGTGATGAAAATGCAAGTCAATTATTATTAAGTGCCATTTAGTTTTATTGTGACGGTCTGAGTTGGCAGAGCATGCGTTTGGCTGCAGATGAACAGGAAAAATGAAAAAGTGGCCAATTTTTTGGTCATTGATCTTTTCACTGACTGCTTGATGTACCATTGAGATGGAGCCTGCATGCGATTTATTATGATTTTCTTTAAGATGATCCTGTAACGATTATTTAAAAGTTTATCATAAAAATGCACACGTTTGAATAAGAAGCAGTCAGGGGTTAAATTAAACGTGAAAGGCTTCGCTATGTGCATCTCTGTACCCTTTCAACTTTGAAGACATACTGTCACAATTGTGAATCACCTCGCGTTGAAAACCTTTTAAAAAATCACAATCTTTTCCTCGGTGAGAAAATGAGAAGCAAGGTGCATTTGGTGCCTTTCAAATGACAACATGGTCATATTTCACTCTTACAACCCTACATCTCCATAAAATATTACAGCACTCACAGTGATGACTGAGCCTCGACCGCCCCCCCCCCCTCCCAACACACACACTTTCCTCCTCCTTGTTTATTAACACTGTTTGTCTCCAAAACAAGCATGATTTAACTTGTGTAAAACTTTACCCTTTAAACGCGTTCTGATAACTGTTGGTTCGACGTGATGATTAAAATAAAATAAAATAAAAAAAACAGTTTACGGTTTTAAAGATCTTGATTATGCAGTGAATAAATATGAACATTTAATAAAAACCCTATGTGATCCTATTAAAACAGGTAAGTAAAATAATAAAAATGATGCAAGTTCAAGATGTGTCATTTTATTTTGCCGATTGAAGCTATTAAATATTGATGCGAGTATCTGTTGTACCATGCCTTGTGTAAAAACTTGTAGTATTTGAAAATATTTGCATTTATTTTCATGAAGTATCAAATGATAATTTTTGAGAAGCGCAGTTAAAATAGAAGCAAACAGGATAATGAACTGCAATGTATTGGCCGCAGATTTTGTGAATCAACATCTGCGATACGTTTGAAAAATAATAAGAAGCACCAATTCTAGCGCACATATTTCTCACATTTGGCAACCGAAGGTGGATAAAGTTTAAAACGATGACGTTTCGTGCAATCTTTCCGGCTGCACCCGCGTCTTTGCTTGAGTGAAAAGCAAGTAACAATAATAAAAACGACTTGTAAAAAAAAATGATAATTACATATACTTTTGAATGTAATGGCCCGTAGTGAAACGTCTCCAATAAATCCGCGGCGTCCTCGTAAGCGAGGAGTCCTCTTTTCCACAGCGCGTCCGGGCAGCAGCAGCGCGCCTAGGCAGCGGATTTTGCTGCTCTATCCAATCGTAGCGCAGGATCCCTCGACTCTCGTCCAATCAGCGCACGGCGGTGTCCCGACCCGTCCAATGGGAGGTCCGCGCGTGCAGGTGGCTGCTCTATTATCAGAGGCTGCCTCTTCGCGGACAGCACACCGCCAAGAGTCCGTCAAAAGCGGCCGCAACATCACAAGAACGTCCGACTTCCTGTCACTTGGCTCAGAGCCCGCGCGAGCCCTCCAAGCCGCCGACTAGCCGAGGACAACCGGGACCGAGTTGGCGTCTTCCAGCAGCCGGACAGTCGGGGGAGTGCGCCCGGCCGGAAGAGTCGGTGAACTTTCCCCGGCGACCTCCTTTCGATTTCATGTTGACAAATGTTAGCCGTGGGGCAGATGGAGGCTAACCGGCAGAGTGCTTTCGTCCTGGGCAGCACCCCGCTGGCGGCGTTGCACAACATGACCGAGATGAAGACGTCCCTCTTTCCCTACGCGCTGCAGCAGAGCCCGGCCACGGCCGCGGCGGCGGCGGCGGCGGCCGCGGCTGGCTTCAAGGCGCCGTCGCTGTCCGGACTCAACTCGCAGCTGCCCACCGGGGCCACCCCGCACGGAATAAGCGACATCCTGGGAAGGCCCATCACCACCGCCGGCCAGCTGCTCTCCGCGGGTTTCCCCAGGATCAACGGCATCAACGGGCTGGCCAGCGCAGCCGCGGGGATGTACTTCGGTCCCGCCGTGTCCCGCTACCCGAAGCCGCTGGCTGAACTCCCCGGGAGGGCGCCCATCTTCTGGCCCGGCGTCATGCAGGGCTCACCGTGGAGGGACCCAAGAGTGCCCTGTCCGTGTGAGTATACCACGACGACGCGTATATTTATTTTATTGTATTTTTATTTTTTTTCGGGGGGCGTTTTAAAAACGGAGTAATAACTGTTATTTTTAGAGCACTTTCACAAAACAGACCTCCTGCTAAACTGGTTTGAAAAAATAGACGCAATGATCAATTTTACGTACAGCCAAACAAGTCTTCAATGGTGTGTAAAATTCGAATTTGGGGGTTATGCCATGCATTTTCAAAAATCGTCTTGGGTTGTCAAATACATTTTTCATTTTCATTTGTGATTAAAACCCATCTTTAACGCTTTTTTTTAAATGTCCCCTAATTCGAACGATAAGATGTATTTTAAATAGAAAGCAGATGTTGTCAAACCATTTTAGTTTTGTGGCATTTGTGGATAATCAACACCTGTGCAAGCCGTTAAGCTGAAGACAAAATGTCTTTTTTTTTTTTTGTGATAGAAAAACAATACATGCAATTACATTTTGAAGTAAACACTTCATTTGTTTTGATGGGCCACATAAAGTGAATTGGAAGGCCGGGGTCTGGTCCCCGGGCCTTGACTTTGATACATGCGTCACACTTATACTGCGGTGCCAGTCAAAATTTTGGAAACACCTTGAAATAATTTCGAGCTACTAACGCTTGAAAATGCGCGGCGGTACTGAAAGCCATTCCAGGTCGTACAGCATCATCCACAGTGACAAAAAAAAACATCATGTGCAAAGCTGTTATCAAGCTGTTTGTTATAAAGCGTCTAAAGCATACATTTTGTTTACCATTTTTGTGAACCTAATATTTCCCTCAGTATTTCAATTACATAAGTGTTTAATGTACAATTCAAGAAGGTTTTAATGATAATAATAATAATAATAATAATAATAATAATAATAATAATAATAATAATGATAATAATAATAGGGTGTGTTCATACTTTTGACTGTTGCTGTACTGTACTTTTACATCTCTGTTCAAGTAAATACATTTTATTCAACATGTTGTAATACTCAAGATGCATCACTTTGTTCAGTCAAGCATCCAACTCGTCACCCTAAAAATATTAGTTAATGCCGAGCCAACCTATATTGAGACTCAAAAAAATGTTATTTCTACAAACGTTTGGTCGTAAAAACAAGCAGAGCAAACCACAGTGGTCCTATAAGCCTTCTTATTTTGTTGTTTGTTTGAGCATAGCGTTTTTAATTACGCTACATCACATGTACCGAATATCAAATACAGAAGACGTTTAGAAAATTAAGAACATTAATCAAATAAATTAAACACAATTATATGTAGACTTGTATTTTAACTCGGTGATAATTACTTTAATGTTATTTTACCTTGACCAAATGGACACACCCAATCATATTCAGGTCATAGAATAAAATCTAATTTAACCAAGAAATATTTTAATGGCGTAATTATAACCATGCATGCCTTTTTTGTCCCTTTGCAGCTCAGTCGAGTTTGATGATGGACAAGGACGGTAAAAAGAAGCACTCCAGGCCCACTTTTTCTGGCCAGCAGATTTTTGCACTGGAAAAAACCTTCGAGCAGACCAAGTACCTGGCAGGCCCGGAGAGAGCTCGCCTGGCCTACTCGTTAGGAATGACCGAAAGCCAAGTCAAAGTAAGCACTGCTTCGAAATCCCCCAAAATAATAACTTATCCTCTCCTTGAGTTGTGTTTTGATCAATTTTAGGTGTACATTGGTTTTCTTTGATATTTTTGTGGAGCACCTGTTGATCATTGTTGCGGCCTTGTGCCCACTCTCAGGTGTGGTTCCAGAACAGGAGGACCAAGTGGCGGAAGAGGCATGCGGCGGAGATGGCCTCCGCCAAGAAGAAACACGACTCGGAGACTGAGAAGCTGAAGGAGAGCTCGGACAACGACGACGACGACGAGTACAACAAGCCGCTCGACCCCAACTCGGACGACGAGAAGATCACGAGACTGTTGAAAAAGCACAAAAGCGGCGCAGGCGGCGGAAATCTGGCACTCATCAGCCCCTGTAGTAACAGCTCGGACACTTTGTGATGACCCCCTCCCACACACACACACGCACACACTCACACACACACACCACGAAGCGTGGAGGTGGGCAAGAACAGACGCTTTTGGAGCCCATTTGCACCTGACATGGTTGACATGGCTGGAGAGAAGACACTAGAGGACACGTACGGGAAACTGGAGTTACATTTTAAAAAAAAAAAGGAAAAAAGAATCTGATCCGGATTCAACACAATTGTTTCACGTCAGGTGTGAACGGGCTGTGACGCTTTCAAAGCTCAGTTTAAGCAGGGTATCCACTGTCCTAAAAGGCGAACAGAGAAAGAAAACGCATTGTAAAGACGATAAAGTATACACGAGATTGTATTGTATATATTTTTTACAGAATAACTTATGTTGTTTGAAGCAGTGAGCAGGAAGAAAATTACTTCTGTGCTCCACGCTGCCCTGACGCGCTTATTTCCTGGCCAACAGAGCCGCTGCTTCGTTTTGACTTCTTATAAGGTCGCACACTTTAAATTGCTGTAAATAGAACGAAACAAATGTAATTGACATTTTTTTTTATTTCATCAGACATAAAAATACAAACGAACTGGAACATCTTTTTCTGTTACTTTAAAAAAATTATTATTATTGCAGCTTTCGGAGAGGTTATAGAGAAAGAAAAGAAAAACACTCTTTGTATTATGAATAAATTATTTAACACGCATTTGTTTTGTTTTTGTCTTAATGTATTGGCTAAATATAAATTCAACTTGGGAAATTGTTGAATGTCGTTATTGTCCAGAAGAGGTTTAAAAAGTAAACGGGATAATTCGGATTTGTAAAAAAAATATATATATTTATTTTTTTTAAAATGACTCACACATACTTTGCATTTCGACAACTTGCGCACATTGAAACTTGCTTTATTTAAACTTTCATTTGGTTGAACAATGACTCATGCAGCTTCAATTTTATAATATTTAAACACGCGACTAAAGAAAACAAGTTTTGGATTTGAAAATACCACTCATAGAATTTTAGGAAAAACTATTTTTTTTATCAAGCGAAGTTAATTCTTTTAGTGTGAGCTTTTACACGTAATTGGCATTTTGTTCAATACAATAGTTTTAGTTTTCAATGGAGAAAGGCCCATTGTACGCGCTCTCTGGTTCTTCTGGGGTACTGCAGCTTTGTTCTTAAAAGCTATTTTATTTCTCCGCAGAAAAAAAAAAATCAGAAATTTGGAATCATATCTAATTTAGGAAGGTGTGATTATGCACATTGAAAATATATCATATTGTAACCCTACAAAAAAATATGGCTAGAGCAGCGCTGCATAACGTATTACTTAATCAAGATTGTAATTTTATCCGTCATACTTGAAATATTTTGTATTTTACAAAACGTTTAAACGAACTTCTGCAACAGAGCGTCACAAAACAAAAAGTAAAACGAAACGGGAAGAATATTAACAGGTTAAAAAGGACAAGGAGGCCTTGGGTGAGCTCTACAGTTGTTTATTGCTTGACAAGTGCATCACCTGTAGGCCATGAGGCGCTCCACAGGGGCTAGAATAAAATCTCTATTTGCTTTGATACTGTCAAATGGAGTGAAGGACAACCGCGGCTTATATTCCTACAGTAAACTCACAATGAGCAGCAGGAACAAAAACAAGCATGAGTTTGTTTTTTTTCCTCTCTACTTGCTTGCCTAAAAATCCAAATCACACAGAAAGAAAACACAAATTATGCAGCAGGCACGAAATTATTTTCCACTTGCAGTGATTTAAATGAAACAAACAAAAAAAAACAACCCACATAGGATCAATCTAGTCTTAACACGTGTAGTGTAATAAATTCAAACCATAAAAAACAAAACAGCCGTTCCCAGTCACATAAATTGTTTTTTTTTCTTCTTTTTTTGCACTGACAACAGTTGCAGGCTACATGGAACGCAAATAAAACTTGGTCTTTTCTTGCATTTAGAGTTACTCTGTTCTTTTTTTGTTTGTTTTTTTGTTTTAAATCTTGAAACATATCCTTTTCATATTCACACTTCATTTCTGTGTACTTGGCACCATAACAGCAGTAACAAAATTGACGAAAAGACACCCACACCTACCTAAAATATTACATTCAGAACCATATTATTATTCAGTAAAAATAAATTAGAGTAAGAATGATAATGCAATATCGTGAGAGCTATATATGAAATCTTATACACTTTTCATGGTCTATGGCACTGCTTTATAACATTCTTGGCGAAGAATATATCACTGTGGCTGGACGCTCTCTCGTCATTATGCAAAGGTCATCTTGGCTGTACGCAAGGGTCTCCCAAACACAAGAATTATAAATTATCTCTCTTTTAAAAGTACAGAATATAAAACAAGACTAAAAAAATGATGTGGTCAGGTATGGCAGCGTAGAAAAAAACCCCACAAGTTTATATATATATATATATATATATGGCTGAAATAAACTGGAAAGTTATTCCAAACAAAGAAGAGCACTAAAACCAGCAACAAGCCTAATCTTATCCTGTTCAAATTAACCTATTTAAATAGATATACGTAATTTGCATTGCACTTTTTTTTTTCTTAAAAACATCTTACATACTGTTTAGACATAAAGGCAGACCCCCCAAAATGGCAATTACGTGTCGCACGACTGATTTTTCGATTAGAGTTTTGGCAACAATTGGGCCGGTCCCCTCCGTCCATCCTCTTCTTTCTCTGAGGGGAGCTGGGGGGGAGGTGGGGGTTGCATGGCAACGGTGAGGTCAGCGATGTGTGTCTTGTCTGGAGACCGGGCCCTCACACCCTCGGGTGCTGGTCCACATTTTCAACAAGTGTTTGATGGAGAAGGGAAAACCACACGCTTTCAAATGAATGAGCTGTGACGACGGCCGCTCAGCGCTGCTGGAAAAGTTTGGATAGGTTCTTCTTCAGTGTACGCTTGTGCAAAGTGTATGTGCGTGGATGTGTTTGCATGTGCGTGTGTGTGCGCGCGCCTCTCCTTGTGTTCTCACAGAGGCGCTTCACAGAAGGTATTCTCCCCCCTTTGGCAACAATTTCCTGTGGGGTGGAAGACAGGATAGGTTTTAAGCACAGCGCGCGCAGGAGAAATGCAATAGCGACATTTTTAATGCACGCGGAAGCTCAAGTTTGTGAGTATTTGGCTTAAAATGACTGCAGCATTTTAAGCAATTAGCAAACGTGATGTGTATACTCTTTGGACAAATGATTAGAAAACGCCTCTTGATGAAGTCATCAATGAATCTTCTCATTAGCAAGAGCATCGTGACGTTTATACTGGGGCCCGAGCGATTAGGAGGTCGGACGATTATGACCTTTTAAACATCGGTCAAAAATAATTGGTCGAATTGGCAGATATTTGCCAATTATTTTTACTTCTTACCTTATTGTAATCTGCCTTTACAAGTGACACTAGTGCCGTTATTTATTACACCTATATCCGTAAATTTATATCGTGAAACGTGATGATGAGGTCATTCTGTGGACCTGTCATTCAAAACAAAGCAAATCTGAATTTTTACAAGCAATGATTTGGTGAACAAGGCAAGGAAGTTGTGCAAAGAATTGACCTAGTTGTCAGTAATGGACATAAAACCTAAAGTCACAGAAAAAACTATTAAATAGAGTAAAATACATAGTGTAACAAATTAAGCATACATGTGTTAGATATGACATTCAACTAGTAACACAAACGCACGTGACAAGGATTAATGCCCTTATAACTTGATTAATCTTGTGACGCAAATCATTCTGTGAACCGAAATGCAAAGATTTTTAAAAATATATTGACCCTTGATCTCCCTGCTATTCACAGGGAATAGGAACCAGGCCGGCCTGTGGATGGCAGATCTCTGCTTACGATTGATGTCTATTGAAATGCATTGGGAGTAAATAAATACTTATTTGTTCATTAGCATTTTTAAAATTAATTGTCCAAATGATTGGATATAGGTAAAAGGGTTCTAAAGTGTCTGAAAGTGAGTGTGATGGTTGGTTGTCCAACTAACAATGAATGAATTAATGAATGAATATGAAAATATGAGAAAATATTAAACAAATAATCTCTGAAAGTGAGTGTGATGGTTGGTTGTCCAACTAACAATGAATGAATCAATGAATGAATATGAAAATATGAGAAAATATTAAACAAATATGAGAAAATATTAAACAAATAATGTAAATGCCATAAAAGTGAAGAAAATAAAAAACAAAAATATAATTATTCCAATATACTTATTGGGAGCCTAACTAAAAGTAACGTTACCTATCGTGAAAATGTCCTTCATTTGTGTTGAGCTTTTGTGGTCTATTATAGATTGATTTATTTTTGTATTGCTGTTTAGAGGAAGGAGGGTTAAACTATTTTCCAACATTTGCTAATTGCAGATTACTTTATGCGGTACTTTTTTTTTTTAACTCCATAACTACAATTAGTACAACCTAACGTCTAAAAAATCTAAACCAATTAAAAAGAACAAACTTCATTGAAAACTAATTACTTGTAATACTAATTTAATAAAAAAACAACAACACACAAGTCCGCCTCCCAAAACAAACTAATTATAATGAAAACAACAAAACTTTTATTAGCCTCCTAATGAAAAATTTATTTTAGTACAAAATGAATTAAAATGCTCTTAACCACAAATTTGTATGCCATCTTGAGAACTGATGACTTCATCACTCACAATCCCTCCAACGCATTTGTCCAAAGTACTGCTGAAACAACACTCCTCCATTTTGATTCGTGTGACCAGGTGTGCAAAGAAATCAAATCGAACAATGATGAGTAAATGTAAGAAAGAAAAAAAAAAGATATTTACCACAACATCACTGCACCACACAACACTTGTGCTTATTTGCATTACGTTTACCTGCCCCCGCTGTTATTCGGAAGGACAGGAAGACAGGCTGGTAGGAGGGAGACACAAACAGCAGTTAGAAGCGCAAAAGATGCAAAAAAAAAAAAAAAAAAAGTGGAACATTCAGAAGACAGCACTTCCTGAAGACTCGATTATTAATGTCCCGCCTGACAAGTGGAAGCTGCCGCAACCTCGGTGAGACACAGGGGTTAAACTCACATAGCGGGCCCGTGTGTTTTGGAGCCCTGGCGCTAACAATATGGGACATTTTTTTAAACATAGCCAGCTGTGATTTTAGCAGCAGTGTGCGGCTGGGAGGTAAGGGCCCCGCCGCAGTATGCGCCCGCGAGCCGGGGTCACCTCGCACACACACGTCAGTGCCTATGTCACAGCCAGTAGGCATGAAAGATCTGACTTAAGGCGCCTCTCATTCAGAGCCAGAGCCGCTGTCTGACGCCACACTGTTTAACGCCAGAGGCCCTTTCTTCTTCTGCTCCGTTCCTCTGCAATACATTTGATAGCATGTCACATATCTGAAAATCACTATTGAACATACTTGAAACCAGTCATGGCGGAGATTTGTCAGCTGAAGACCTGAGCTATTAAAGAAATCGACGGAGACCACACGGATCATCACGCGCACCTTCATGTAAACGTGCCAGCTAAACCATGAAACCTAGGATCTTACTAGCTGCGTTTCGCAAAATAAAAGCGACGTCTCAACAATTTTGATCAAGTACAAGTTTGACTTTGGTGTTTCCGTTAGGGATGTGACGAGATGTCTCATGAGAACGGGATGAGATGTTTGCAAAATTAGAAACGTAATATGATGCAAAACTTAAACTGTCCTTTTTTCAAAATGCTTTCTTTTTACTGAGGAAATGTAAAAATAGAAGAATCCAGGCTCATTTTTAACTACAGATGAGATTTTTCCCTAATACTGAAGAGTTTAAAGATTGCATAGTGCTTTTATTAGGTGCGTGTGTGGCCTTTTCGTTTTTGTTTTTTCGCCACAGGTTAATTGAAAGTAGTCAGAGTATCCTGTATTTCACCTGCAGGGCTGCAGATATATGATACTGTAACTCTCTCCCCATGTAAATTGCTCGAGACAAAGTGACGTCGGAAACACAGAACACAAAATTGAGTCACCCTGGTTTGTTCAAAATTGATCAGTACTTCAAAGAACATCAAAGAGTACAGTCATTTAACTGCCTATGAAAAATAATTTGATTGCATTCGCCAGCCGATATAGAGAACTCGCTGCTATCTATGAGTTAATTTCTGCTAGAGGTTACGCTAAACGCTGGCAACAGGCACTGTGCAATGAAATGCCAGCGTAATTAACTCTTTTAGTGCCATGCATTATCGGAAAAGGAGACCTCTAGAGGACCAGTACATATAGCATTTTCACTCATCTTTCAAAGCCAACAGAATATTTTGTGCTATGTCTATGTAAATATGGGTGGTATCATATGAAAGATTGACTAAAATTCCTTACTTTGAATTGCATGTAGGAAATAGCTCTGCTGTATCTGTGTAAACACTGCCATCCAATGGTCACAGTTATCACTTCAGTGCTCAATTGGCTAATATTAGGTAAGCATTAGTCAAGGGTGTCAGCGCCACTACATAAAAAAAACAAAGAAAAACTATTTGACCAGCATTTTATTATTTATTATTACTACTTTACTATTACATGGCACTAAAAGAGAAATCATCAATTTGATTTGATTTCAGGACAAGGTTGCGTTGTTTGTATTGCAGCAATAGATTGTTTGGTTTAAAGTCAGCCATTGTTGCAACATGCTTACCACTTCAAAATAAAAGCCTCCATGTCAAAATACAAGCATTATTGATAGGACTATATTTTTGCAATATATTGTGCAGCCCTAGTCCCGACGGTTGTGCCCACTGAGTGCAAGTATTTCATTCAAATTTAAATATTACAACAATATTTCAAGACAAAAATAGAGATATTAAGGATTACAAATATCTATGAGGGTTTGGTTTTACAATCTTCACCATCAACCTGGCTAGGATCTGTCACAAAACATTAAAGTCAGAGTTAAAGGCACACGGAGCATTGTTTTGTTACCTTGTGGTCCCCCATGCAGACATTGGCCCCGATGTTATCATAGACCAGAGACTTCTCCTCATTTTCTGGCTGCAAACACAACAACAGCAAATGCATGTGTTTGGGTTGTAAGCCAAAAGTCATTGTGTAAGAATCATTAAGCAAAAATGAAAATAACATCTTGACTACCAATTCTTTAAGAATCAGATGCAGAAACACCTGCGTTTGAGATAAGCTGCAGAGGTTTAATTTACAGCAAATTTCCCTTGTGGAGATTGTTTTCGTTTTTGCGTGAACCTCTAGGATGTCAAACATGAATACAAAGTGACTTTGACTTGAAATAACAAAACAAAGCAAAAGTTACTACAAGCCAATACACTTTAGCCGCAACTTACAAAACAACCTCTTTCATCGTTGCGCCCACTGAGCCGAAAACACCTTTTGAGATCCTCTTTCAAACTTGTGCCCGGTGCAGTGAGAAAGAGAAATGAAACACAGCAGTCATTTATAAAGTGTGTGTTTTGCTTCTAAAAGCCGATGCACTGCCGCCGTAATCTCGAGCCTATCTGAGGGAATCGTGTTTCAATTTCACTTTGTGCGCACAAAGAAGCTGTTACCCATGCAGACGTGGATCCGCAGACCGAAGAATAAATCACACTTGTCTGGTTGAACTAAAGAGTTTTTAAATAGCCAGCCCCCCCCACCACAGCCCAACACATACACGTACACACTCATTGTGACATGCTGAGGTGCACTGGCGGTTCAGAAGAAAGAGACAGAGAGCTCGAGAATGAACCATAAAGCGAAATCCAAATTAACTTCAGAGCAATCCTGCGGTGGAGCGGGGTCAGCACGCACAGTGGCGCCACCTCACGCTACCTTTTTCTGGCGGGCCATGCACTGGCACCTCTCTATATGTGTGCTAGCCGGGCGCGAGCTGCTGCCTCCCAAAGCCCGCGCATACATTCATCAAACGCACACTTGATCATTTACAAAGGCGGCATAAAATTGGGGATTTTCAGGCTGCGTAATCTTTAGACAGATAAACAAATTACCCGGGGCCCTCCGGCGGAGGAGGAGCGCTCGCTCGGCTAAACATTCATTACCGGTGCTCCTGGAGCTGGTGCTGTGCCGCGCAGCCGGCAGGCAACCTTTGGCGTGTTAGGGCTCGGCAAGCAGAAAATAACATGATGGCGAGTTAACCGACCGTGCCATGATAGATGACGCCACGCGCTGGCCTGTTTACAGGCCCATGTCTCAACAATCTGTAATGCTCAGAGCCGGGCAGCGTGTGCTCAGTGAATCATCAGCCAATCTGCGGACACACTAACTGTCCTCCGCATTAAAACAATTAGCTTTTGCTCCACGGGAACATGGGAAAGAGCCGTCCAGATGCACGTATGCCCGTGTTTTTTTTCCATTTTTTTTTTGTTGCCGTCGCTGTTTTCCTCCAGCTTACCATTACGAGGTTATTGTTTTAGCGTTGCTCCGGTCAGCAAAGAAGAAAGGTCAGGAAGGAATTTCTCATTTGTTGCGAACAAAAGAAAGTCAAACTTCCTGAGCGGCCCCCTGTTGAGGGCTGTTGGGTGTACAATACACTTGCTGCATCTCTTTTCACAGCTGAATGCTGCAATGTTTGGCTCTCCACACCCAAATGTGTGCTCAGAATCCAAGCACAAGGATCTAAAATTCTCCCCCCGCCATTGGTCTTGAAATCGAAAGCGGTTTTGCATCGCTGTTTGCTTGGGGAAATTTGGGCGTTATACTTCATGTGAACAAATGAAATTGCTAAAGTGAGAACCAGGCACCTGCCAGCACCTCCCAAATGGTTTTTAAACGACAGTTCGTTTGTGTTCAAGAGGGCCAGGTTTCGTTAGACTTAATCTCTGACAAGTATGTAAAAGTCACCGTGTTTCATGGATTGCTTTGTGGAAAAAAAATGCACGTTCTCTTGAAGGTCACCTGTTCAGTTCACATTACACGTTTGCTGTAGGGGGTAGTCATATCAAGTTGAAGAGAGCAGAAACACACCCATGACATTTATGGGAGGATTTCAGAAACGGGGTGAAATGACTCCTTCGGTACTTAAAAAAGGATGCCAGGATTTTTTAAACGTTCATATTCATGCGGCTATCTTTATTTAATGGGCACTGATATGCCAAGGAAGTCACAATGTCACCAACACGCAACACAGGCAGACTTCAAAATAAACACACCAGATAATACCTGGATGTCGAGGCAATCGGCATATCAGGCTTTTATTTAGAAGCTTTTTTCTCGGATCGGTAATTGCATTCCATTTAGCTTGACTCTTTCCTGCGACTTATTGATCCCAAGTCGTTACCATCCCATTACATAGCTACCAAAGTTAACAAACCACCATTAAAAAAAAAACCTACAAAATAAAAAACATATTGGTGACTGAGGACTCTAGAATCGACTCCTAAATTTCATTATCATTGTTTAATATTGTATAAGTTTCCGCTAGCTACCAATGTGAGGATGAGACGTGGTGCATTCAAATGATATATTCAAATATATATCAAAACTTGTGTAACTTTTTTTTAATCTTTGGCCCTTTTTCTATTGAAATAACACAAAGGAGTGTGCACGGTTGCATAGTGGCTTTTCCAAGTCAACAAATTAGTGAGTCGGATGAGAACAGACTGCCGGACAGACTGTGTGAGGAGAACGGTGTTTGAAGACACAAGGGAGGTCACAAAGCGTGGCTTCATGAACAAGATGAGGCCCCCAGGAACTCTATGGGCCTGGTTTAATAAAGCTCCCAATTAGTGAGCGATAAACTGCGTGTTCATTCTTTCTAAGAGTTTGCACACGACGTTGGCAACAGGTGTAAAAGGTGTAGAGACGGCTGTTATCAAAATAAATAGCACTGGTGGTATTCACTATGGAACATTTGGGAGCAAGTGCAGAATTAAGTCTGAAGTGGTGGAACTGCAAGTGTTAAGACAAAATCTGTTGCTCTGAAAATTTTGGGGAAGCCATCTACCGTATACAGTACATGACTTGTATGATTTAAATCATCCAGAGTGAGTGGAAACTGGCTGTCTGTATGCATACTGTGCAACAATATGTTTAAAACTTAGCTCAACACAACTGGAAAACACCTCTGGGAGAAGACAACAACAATTGCCTTTGCATTGCTGAAATGAACACAAAAAATGCAATTTTGTCATAGATGCCAAGAAAAAAAAAATCCTCCATTGGACTGGCTTCATCTCAGCCCTGATATCATTCGGAATCTTCAAAATAGCCATTGTTTATATGGAGAGCTAATTGTGAGTATTGCAAAAATAGTTCACAATGCAACCGTTTTGTGATTAATCACACTGAAAAATGTGTGAACACAACTTAAATGAGCTTTAGCATTCATAATGCTTGATGACAATCTTGATGAAGCTGACCTTTAAGACGAGGTCTCTGGCAGATGAAGACATGAGGATTCGGTCACACCAGGCAGGGCATCTGGTGTTCATGTACTGCTTTCCTTGACTGCTGTCTTCACTGTAAGGGTAACTAAGGGGAAACAAGTTGGATATTGTCTGCATTTGTCAGAGTAAACATGGCATGAGATTGTTTATTGTACTTTTTATCTTGTTTTTCCTATATACACAGTTAATCCCCACACTTACTAGATCTGGTAGTTGCTGTGACAACACAGGAAATGCGGTAGCTCACTCTAATTAATTTGAACTTTTTTTTTCCCAAAAATGATATTTTTGCAATATAATCATTCTGTTGTATTCTTCGATGCTTAAATCGTAGGAAACTGATTAGAGCTATCATTGGCAACACTTGGTTGTAACTGTTTTTTTTTTTCACGCTCAGAGACCATGAAAGAAGCATCAAGGTCCTGTGGGGGGGAAGCAATAAAAATTGGACAGATAAGAGCAATCAATATTAGCATTAATGTGAAAAAATCGTAAATGACATCTCTAATGATGAAATGTATGAATCAAAGTGTTGAATGGGATAGAAAGCAATTTCGTCTGCTGCTATAGAGCACAAACCGATCAAAGTATTGAGAAAGAAAACAACAGGAGGTCCATTAGCATGGCCAGTCATCTGAGTAATCTCTCGGATCAACACATACGAATGGCTTAATCAAAGTAATATTTCTCTGCCAACTGCACAGGTTGTGGAGTGTGTTTGGTGGAGAGAGAAGAGAGAAGGAGGGACAGAATAACAGCGAGAGCGAGAGCAATTTAGGCAGAGCGAAGACTCCGTTGCCGCTACGTATGACTACATCCCTACACAGTCATCAAAAACAGATTAGGTGCGGCGGCAAATGGCCAATAGAGATTGCACGTGTCTTGGAACAGCAGGGAATGATCACTTGATTTAAGCAGCGGCAAGTGCCGTGCCGGGCAAGCTGATAAAGATTTACATTGTTGAGAATTCAATTTGCCCATTCGGCTCATCAAACGGCTTCAGATTTACACACCGCCAATCCAATTTGTTTGCCGGCGCTCATCAGGGTGGAAGGGAAGGCTTACATACTGTAATACCAATCCAATTTGCTCCTTCAATCGCAAATGTGCAAACTGTAGCAGAACACAAAATGGCTGTCCTCTGCATGGTTTTCTCATACAGTATATTCAAAGACAACAAACACACACAAGCACACACACACACATTTTGATTGAAAATATTTAAAATCAACTTACAGTTGCATTGAACATTAGTGGAACACAAAGTACATATTCCAACTTGTATTCTAAATGCGCTGACTTTATTTGGTACACAATCCAATAATAATAATTGAAATTAGCATAGCGGTTCTCAAGTGGAGGAACGCAAAGACACTTCAGGAGCAACATGTGATATTAAAAGTTTCTTCATTTTCAAATTACAAGCAAATTATTGGAACATGAAGCAACCTAATGCTAAATTTACATGACTTTGCAAAATGTATGCTTTATTTTGTTAAGTTTCATACGGATGTGCTTTGTTATAAGTGACAAAATTTTTCTAGCATTTGAAGCAGAAATCTAAGCGATGACACTATGCAATGCATCTTTTCTAGTTGCTGAGTAAAATACGGCAAGCGATAGCACAACACATATAGTTCCAGAGATGAATGAGTCAGACACAGAGGGCATAGCACCGTTTTACTACTTTACTACTTTTTTTTTCTGGTTAGGAAATACTTGGCAAAAAAAAATTCACAGTGGGTACAAAAAGTGGTTGAGAGTATCACTGAAGTACCGGTAGAGAAGCATGCATTTTTCGTGACCAAAACGCACACAAGTGGCGTCATATACATATTTTGATTTAAAACAATACTTAATAAAATGTATATATTTAAAAGGGCCTATATGACTATGTTCACACTGCAGGGTTTAATGCTTGATTTATTTGTGAAATGCAATTTTTTTGTGAGATCGTTCACGTTTCAAAATAAATGCTACCTGCATGTGACCTGTGTGTGAACCCTAAACAGTATTCAATAAGTGCCCAACTTAATTAATTTCCAATTACATGCGCAATCACTGTAATACAGTTTATTCAACGTACATTTTGTCAGCAAAACGCAAATGAAATGGTGGTGTGTGCCTTAGTGTAAGAGTTTAAGGTAGAGACAAAAACAGGGTCAGCACACACGTGCACACAAATGCCCAGGGCCCCCCAACCAGGTGAACAAACAAACCTGTGGAGTGAAACCTAAGGAGGATCCCTGCCTCCAATTAGCATTATTAGCACTTAAACCACAGGGGAAATGCATGATTTTTTTTTTTTTTTTGGTATGCTTATCAAAAGGCTAAAGAAGTGATCCAGGGATAAAAGGGAGCATGAAGAATAGGATGAGTATAGCAGATAGTGGGAGGCAGTAGAGGGGGGGATAAAGACGGATCAGAGGCAATGGAAAAGTGAAAAAGAGCAAAATCTTCAAAGGGGTGGTGGAGCCGCTTCAATTCAGGGTGGCCTGAATGCCCCCTGCTTCCTGTGGGAGGGATCCTTGTCTTAACAGTGAACAATCCTCCTATCAGGGCCCGGCTATTACAGCTTTATTGACCAACAAGCCACACAGGTCACGTTGGTGTTGAAAGAGACTGAGAAAAGATGAAGTTTTCCTCTTCACTATCTTCGAGCAATAAACTTCCGCTGGATAGTAAATGTCACATTATCTGGAAAACTTAGTCATTTTTGATGACAACATCATTTGTAAAAGCTGATTATCAATCTCTTGACAATGGCAATTAAAGGGCAATTGTGTGCACCTATGTGTACACATCTACGCCGTTCCCCCTTTCTGTACCGCGCCCTCCATCGGTTTGAAGCGAGATAAGCGTTAATGCGACAGCAAACAGTTGAAACGGTGTGCTCTCGCTAAAGTGATGAACGCGTCCGATTAGTGGCTTCACAAATTTATCACAGTGGGTAAACGGTGTGAGAGGGCGTGTGGGCTGGAGGCCATCAGTCCTATCAGAGCCTTATTGCCCATACAAAGACTAATTACACTAATTAATTGTCCTATCTGATACCGCTAACAGTTGTGCACCTGCGTAGGAAAGGTGACGCAAGTTATACGCACACAGGTACGAAGAGCGACAGACATTGCTTTTTCACTGCAGTCCAAATAACGGCGTAGTCAAGCACTTGGTAAAGCATGAGTCATACTGTAATGCCGCTGGGGATATTCACAATATCTGTCTGCCTGCCAGGATGATGCAATTTGGATGATTAAGGTTTATCCAAAACTAGATTAGGTACACACATTGAAGGGGAGCCAAGAAAAGAGCAGAAACAAAAGTCTGCATTTACAAAGAAAAGTACCTAATATTTGTATTGTTTTTGAATGGTATGCTGACTATTGTAATTTGCAGTGGTATACAATTGCACTGCTTTACGGTCCACAATATGCAGTAAATGTGAGGCGTTGACCGGTCCGTGGTGATCAAAAGGTTGGGGACCGCTGCTCATGTGCATACCCCAATTGGTATAATGAGGAAAATGCTGAACGGGAAACAAAAAAAAAACACTGCGGACAATGATAAAACCATAAAAATTACAGATAAACAAGTTTTACTAAGTTATCTTTTGAATGTTTTGGTAAAAAATACATCAAATTCAGAAAAAAAAATTGCATTTTTTTTCACATGCAGGCATAAGTGGAAACCCCATGGCATTATGGGAAAATGCTTGTTTTTTAGCATTTAGTCTCCAAGTATGTTCAAGCATGTTTGCATACATGTTTAAATGAATTTGCCTATCAAAAATGTTCTCATTGGCAGTTCCAAGCTTTTTGTTAAAAAAATTAAAAAAAAAGACCCAAGTCAATACATTTCTTTGCCATCTCTAACACTTGAACATTTGGAAAAGGAACGAAGAATTAAAGTGAATTTACCTGCCAGTGGGCTGCTTTACAAAGGCAGACATGATTCAAGCATACATTTTCAAACCTAAACAAAATCTTTCGGTTCGAAAAAAAAGAAATACTCAGTTTAACTACAGTACAAATTGACTAACCACTGTTTTAATCTGCTACCTTTATAGCCAGATGAGGTAAACTTTTCAATTTTCATGAGGCTCAGTTTCATTTTGTCAACATATAAATTAGACATTGTTAGAAAAAGCAATTATTGGTATATATTTGTAGCAACACCTAACCTTTCCATAAGTAACTATAACTGGCACTGTTAATTGTTGAAGTCTAATTACATACAATGATGAATATGATATTGTGATCGCCGTTACAGTATATTCACGGAGAAGGCGGGTTGATTAAAGCCTACCCCAGCTGACATGGGGCGAGGTAATTATTTTGTAGTCATTTGTAATACCCATGAGGTCTGGCAGAGAATAATAAACTCATTTGCAAAACATTTCTTATTAAGTAGACATTTCGATTTTCTGATTGGTTTGTTTGCCCATTTTTTTTTTGTGCCGCTGACCTATCATCTCAGATGATGCATGAGCGTATGGTCCCATATCGAGAGTGTGTAGAGCCCATCAAGAGCTCACTCATTCACGCTTGGTTTGGGGCTTAATGTTTGATTTGACTGCAGACACATTACTCACATTTACTTCAGCCTGTTTGTTTTCACACAGTAAAACGAGGTGAGGTGAGGCCCTACCTATAGTGTGTGTGTGTCACTGCTAGTGAGGGAGAGGGCTCGTCATTCACATTTTAGTCACAAGCTAGCGCAGCAACACACTTGATTAATGCAACACATACTGTTTTTGCTAGGTCATTTTTAAACATGAACATATCAACAGCCTGCAGAAACAATTGGTAATGCTCTTCATGAGAGTGAAACACGCCGGAAAAGTGGTGATAAGGCCTATTTCAAATTCATGCTTAGTTTACCAAATAATACAACATTGTTATTGCCAATTCAGGGCACTGAACAATAGACTGAAGCCAATATTGACATTGACATAGGGTGCCTGTTGCCAGTGTTTACCGTTGGGTCGGCTGACGTTATAGCTCCATCTAGCAGGAATTAGCCGTTAGCTAGGAGCGTTCGAGTGCTCCATATAGGCTGGTATGATACAACTCTGATATATCTCTGCACATTTTGATGCCATTGCCGTTCCTACTGATCACATTTTAATAAATCGTGCTCACTTAATTGTGCCGTTTTAGCTGAAAAATTGATCTCATTGAACAAAATACATGGGGAGGAATTTGTCTGAATTTTAATGTTTCTAAAAAGGAAAGCAGTAGGTTGCTAAGCACAGTCTGAATTCAAGTTAAAAAAAAACATTGATCATCACAAATTGAAAAGTTGATCATTAATAATTAGTGGGAATAAGTTAATTGGTCTTCTGTGTTCATAAATGTTTTTCATGCCCCCCCCCCAAAAAAAAATATATATATTTTTTTGAATTTTAAAAATACTTGAAAGCTGCAGACATAGACTCAATAAGAATCATAACATTCATTGACAGTTCAAGGGCGCAAAAAGGCATCATGGAATGTTGTCGATATTCTAAGGGCTTCTATTGGCTAAAACGTCAAAAACGACTCGCAGCCTTGGTTGCAATGTTTGTTGGCGTTGTCAGGGGAGGCCTGGAAAAACACAACACAACACACACACACACGTACGTACGAGCAGGCGCACAAAAGATCAGCCAAATGCTATCAATAAAGCAGGGCTGTTTGCTTCGGTTTGTCGAGCTGGGAGGCTCACAAGCACAACATTGGCACAGTGCAGTACAAACAGAGTAAAATGCCATCAGTAGCTCATTGCTCACAGCTTGCCGGGGTTGAGCTATGACATGTGTAGCATTTCGTTTCCCAACACGAAGGAAAGAAGTCACAGATGGCCTCGATTCAATCCTCTTTGACAAAGATTGTTTTCAACAAAGCCCTCCCTTCAGTGGCATCATCCCGGGCAATGACACATGACAGTGGACATTATTCAGCTATTATCGAGACAATGGTCCCTCACCAATTTCACAGGCTCCCTAGTAGTTAGAATGATGGATGTGCAGATGACTGTAAACAATGTTTGTGTTCAGTAGATCAGCTGTTTTCCTTCATCAGCCATACACGCAGCACTGCTTTAACTAAACATTGTTGTATAACTACTTTAGTGTGTCTCCATAAATGGAGAGAGTGCCTCTGAATCAGTACAGAATGACTTATTGGAAGAAGCAAGAAGCCTCTTTTGTGCTGGAAGTAACAGTGGCGCAATTGGACAAACATACCCACAAGTAAATACACTCTCAGGGTGGATGACATCACCAAAGCAGCGATCAGAAGGTTTTAAAGATTTCACATGCAGTTCACATACAGGCAACAATGTTGCCAACACGGCTCTCCATTCACACGGTCTTGCAAAAATGTCTGATTACGCTGCTATACGCATGCTGGGAGGGTAGTTGACAACGATTTGTAAAGAAAAACTCCATTATTGTGCATTATGGGCAATGGGCATTTTAGATTTTTTTTGCTCGTCCGTCAGTTACAGTCTCGTCGGTACATAGGCTCCTTTCCGTCGTTGTTAGCCCATCATTCTCGGAAGTTTACTAAAACTTTAATTGTCGGAATGCCGGTCCGTCTGCCAAATCTTAACAAAATTTCCATCATAACTCCTGGCACTTTCATCATCACCTCTGTCCCCAAATTCTGTCAACCTTGCCCGAGAAGATAAAAATCAAACATCTGGCCATCCTAAAACGAGAGTGAAAGCTGAACCTTCTTTTTGATCACTCAACAATCCTAATAAGGTAGGCAAACATATGAGAAAATACACTAAACCCATACCACAATGCCTAGCATGCATGCAACAAGTATACTGTACAATGCCTTAATATGCTCCCCTGACACTACACAGCAATTAGAAATCAGATCCATTGGAGCATCATTGTGTTTCATACAGCTTTTAACCTCTGAAATATGCCCACTCCATCCGTCGCTAAGTGCAATACATTTAAGACACTTTCTCTCTTAACAGTAGCTAATGCTCTAGCCCTCAGCTAGTCGTTGCCAGCTGCATGTACAGTATGTATTCTTACTGACTATTTAGACTGCGTTTATGCATCCCTTCTCCCAATTATATGGTAGTTTAAGCATTTCTCAGAAATTTGGAAGATTTGACCGGATGAGGTAAAAATCCGATGAAAGGTGGTGGAAATTACTACGATGATTATAGTTGACAAAATATCATGTTTTGTCGGGCTTAGTCAATAAGCAGCCTGTCGGCAAAACAGTTTGTCAGTACTGACGCACTGCCCACCTCTGATACAACACTTCAATGGCGATTACGTCAATGAAACCTTTGGTGAGAAATGCGACCGGTGAACTCAATATAGGTGGAAGTATGGCCTCTGTTTTCGGCACGGACCGCACTTACAGGAATATTTACTATCCTGTAGAAAAACTAAACTTCCACTATGAGAGCAGCTTTAATATATTTCAGTTAAAAACTGCCTTGTGTTAAATTGCCACTTTAAAGAAATCTTGACTGCTCTGGAAATTGACTCTTTATGAGCACACCTATTAGCAGCTGAGGAATTGGCAGAAGGCCACGTCTTCGATTAGTCATACAGTATCTCCCTTTTAAAAGGGCAAGGTGATTCTGCCTGGAATAGTGTCTTAACTCCCACCTCATGTCTTATCTTTACTATTCGACAAATGTAAGCTAACATGGCCAGGTTGTTTTTAGGGGCGCTTTCACTTAGCATCTAGAAAATCACCTTGTGACCTCAGAGCAATGGTCTGCTCTTCGCTCCATCTATGTCTAGACTTGACAAATACACACTCAAGACCAATGCTAGCCTAGTGCCTCTCTCTTTTCCTATTGCTTTAAAGGGACACTGTGTAAGCTTTAGACCGTTTTTCAGTAAAAAGAAATACATTAAATCATTGTACATTTCAAAAACTTGCAAATGATTGTGTTCTTAATGACCAACAGTATATTTTAAACATAATCATAGGTCTACTTATTATTAAATTATATTACATGAGGGGTGGCGCCTTCTCCAGAGGCGGCCATGTTTGTTAAAGCTACAGACAATGGTAAATGCAGTGCCTGCAGTACCTCCTGCTGTCCATGATGAAAAACAGTCTGAATGTTACACACAATCCCATTAAAATGAATAGCAATAAAAGTATGGATTATTAAGTGATTGGAGAAATCACTCCATATAGTCTGTTTCTAAAACATGAACATGCAGGTACACACACAAGTGAAGTGGACTATCGGAAGAAAAACCAAACAGCTACACAACGCAATTGAGTAGGGCCCATATAAAATATACTGTATTTTTTTTTAATTGAATTACCAAAAAGGGAGTAGGCGAATGAGAATAAAGGATGGATATTTTGAACAGCAGCTGGCAAAGATCACTAACTACACTTTGTGTCTTTTGGCAATTTCTTAGAAAGGTCAAGGTTCGGTCCAAAGTTATGTTACTATGTTTACTATACTACTTAGTTAAAACATAGCATAACATACATTTCTTTTCGTGAAGTTGGATCATGGAAGGGATTTATTTCTATTATCCGTTATGTGAAATATCAAACAAATCAGAACCCGCAAGCCAGAATGCTGGGTGTTCCTCGGAAGTTCCACTGTATTTATTACTTGCTTTCGCGAAATTGACAGGAGAGAGAATATTTCTCCAGGTAAGTCCGAATCAAACATTTATGTTCTGAAAGATTATTTTGGACCATTAATTTTTAAAAAGTTATTTCCCTGGCAGCAAACGTCTTCCATCTAGCAGATGATGCATTTGTGATGTAGAAAATGGAGGATGTGCATTCAAGTAGCATTCAAGCACATATTGATGATTAATTTAAGGACACATGACCAACCCTATGCACTGTGATGTGACATTCATTTTTTAATGATTTGCCCCTGCCAGTAAGTTTCACACAACAGTTTTCATTTTTACGCCTTTCCTGTTCTGTGCTAAAACAGGAGCTAATTCAGTTTTATAATTTTATGTTGTCACTTTGAGTACAGTTACTTTCCATTTCTCTTGTCATTTATCAGAAATTCAGTTTCAGTGGTGTTTTTCCTTCTTATAGGTTAAGAGTCATAATGCCATCATTTTTCTTTTTCCATGTTTCCTCTCAATTTATTTTTCTTAACTTTTATTTTCTTTCCTTTTAAATCACTCATCATTTACCACATGTTAGAGTTGTACTGTTGGTCGATGTCACTCAAAATCTTTCTCAAAGCCCATTTCTACTAACAATGTTATGGGTAGAATAGATTCTTCTGCTATGCTCTCATTGTCCACTGCATTTCCCCTGAACGCTGGGCTCCCGATTTCATTTTTGCATTGATTTTGTGCAAAAAAGGAGCAAATAAATTGGATCACAGGAATACTAAAAGCTTTTCTCTAAATCAATCAAAATGCATGAATAAGTTTATATATAAATGAGGATGCAGTATGTTTTGAAGGACAATAAATGAAATTTACCCACAGTGGGACTAATAAAGCTTATTTTGTTTTTATATACATATAAATATGAATACAAATATACACTGCTGGCATCGAGCGGAATCCTTGTACCTAAAAAATGATCATTGGCAGCGATCTTCTGCAAGGAGCTCTCTGTGTATATTATTTAGGCCCTAAATGATTTGATTTTTTATTGCCACACTTTTGGGAAGACATAAGTACTCCAATATGACATGGCCAATCCACACGTTCCAACTTCAATATATTTCAAAATTGCATGCTTTCCTGGGTGCTATTTTTCTAAATCCACATAAAGAGTCTTTCCAACATTTAATAGTTTACATTAAAAAAAATCCTACATTTTCAGTGTGACGGATTAAATATTCAATTTCAGAAATCCACCAATAGCTGGTGGTTCATTTATTCGAGTCCCTGGCTCTGATTTGCCATTGTAGCTGTGTTGTACTTCAAGACTAATGCACAGAACATTATATTAATCACATATTGGTATCCTTATGAGTTCACATCATTTCATATCTTTCAATATTATTCCATAACTAACAGCATTCAACTAAATCATTGTTCACTATGATTCAATTGTATTCCACAACCTTTTACGTTAAAAGAGCGGTTGAGCATTACATGGAACGTCTACGTTTTGAAGTCACTCCACCTGGAAGAGTACATATCTGGCATCAAACTGAGCACTGAAAATGAATGACTTAAGTTGAGGATGAATCTGCATAGCCAGGAAAGCCCACAGCTCCCTGAAAACATGGCCCATGCAAGTCCTCTCTCCGAGTACTCCAAGCGTTCGAGTGTGCGGCCCAGTGGCTGATCAATGCATGGCAGCCAACTGGCTCCAGGTCAGGTTATGACAAGTCTTGGGGAAATTCCTCACCTCTGTGCTTAAGTACTTATACTTGTCAGCAACAACCTTGACAGACATTTTTTTGAGTGTAAAAAAGATGTGCATCATTGGAGAAATGTTGCAGGGACGCACATTGAAAACTGATATGGACCCCCCCAAAAAAAAAAAAAAAAAAACTTCTGGAAAAAATACAGACATGGAAGATGATTGGCACGTCATAATTATTACAGGCCAATGAGATCAACAAAAAGAATGACATAGTGCTTATGCCACATTTTGTTTATGCAAAATACGGAGTTGTTTTCACAACATAAATATTGTCCCATTCTACCAAAAGTGTTGCCTTGGTAACATCCTCTCTAATCTCTCAATCAAAACAAAGAGAGTTATGTTTGCTTCTCACATTCAACACATCTAAAATACCTTTCCAAAGGACTCATTGGCTTCATCAATTTTTCACACAAAGTACATCTCGGCATGAAACTACACCTGCATTCCCATAAATTCCTCACCAAGCCTTCCAAGGTTCTCAGAAAATGGCAAAAAGAGTTTTAGAATGTCCATTAAAAATATGTGAAATAATTGATTTTGTGAAAAACTGCGGATCATTTTCAACCAAAGCAATAATAGTAAGTGACCCCAGAAGAGACATGTATTCATGTAAGCTTTCCATCTTACTTTGTGATTCCTAGCACAGCACAACACAACGAACAGAATTCACTTGCAGATGAAATGTTTGTGAATGGAATTGATTTATAGATTTGAACAAAAGTAAGCCGTGCATGTGTGTGGTGTGTGCCTCAGTGAGGTTGTCTTCTGATGACCGCCACTAAAAAGAGTAATTACTTCACAGATGGTGAGGGGCTGGTCTGGAGCAGACTATGTGATGGAGAACAATCATTGAGGCTTGATTGCTCAAGAAGCACAAGGCGGACCTGACAGGAGGTGGGGTTCCAGAATGTGTGATGATGAGTGTGTGCGTGTAATAGAAATGGGAGGAGGAGACTGTTTAAGTTTAACTAGACCATTGCGACCCATTACGGGGTTGACAATGATGTGGTTTGTTACACACACAGAGTAGATCAAATCAAATTTCATGTGCTGCTCCCGGGTTTCATCTATTTGATTCATCATCACCTCAACTATGAGGAAATCATTTGTATTCCAACACAGCAGCGTAGTACTCCCTCCCGGTGGAAAGATGATTAAGTGTTATATGGATAGGTGCAAATGTCATCCAGTATAAAGGGACAATAAATCCACATGTCACTTATGCAAAGTGATGTAAATGGGGCCCCTGATTAAGACACAGAGTCATTTAAAAAACAGGGACCTGCAGAACCTTGACACACACACACGCACGCACACACACACACGCACACACACTGTAACTCAATATTCAATTCAACACTGAGCACTTCACACAACATATGTGCTTTGATAACTACTTCAAGATCTCGCTCTCTCTCTCCCTCACACACACAGGGAAAGACACACACGAGCACACCTACACACATGCACACACACACACAGTAAAAATCCCCGTAGCCCTGCGCCTGCCACCCGAGCAGTTTATCAAGTAATTATTGTTTGATTACAGCGTTTCATTATCTGCACTGATTGAGTCACATCCAACGGCAAAGGTCAAGCGCCATTAACGCGCTGTTCCCGAAACATATTTCCACGCCGACAGCGTGTTTGCCCTCCCTCTCCTCTGAAAGGGCTAATTGCAAATGCATTTGTTTGAGGAAATAAGAGAGGACACCGCATGCTCCAAGTCCCACTGAGACTCAATATTAATCCCGTAAAATTGAATTCACACAAATTCAGACATCTGCATACACATTGAAACAGTTTTAGGCCAAATCAAGTCAGACTCTTTACCTTCCATGAAACCATTTCAGAAAAAAGAATTAGGTACATATTTTAATGTTAGTTATATGCTACACTCACCACTCTCACATGCAGGGATGATGTGAGTGTAAATGTTTGTTTAATATCTATGTGCACAGAGCAATTGCTTGGCGACCGATTTAGGGTGTAGTCCATCTTTGGCCCAAAATGTGCTGGGGTAGGCTCCAGCTCCCCGCAACCCTGAACAGTGTAATTGGTGTCAAAAATGGACGGATGAGTTTCATCAGATGGAATTGAAGGTTGCTTTTTGTATGAGCCGAACCTGGATGTTTCAATTGCACAGAATCACAATTAGGTTTGAATCACTTATTACATAATTATAGTGTTATAAATTAATATGGCAATGCCACCTTTTCACGTTTGTGATGAAGTGAATGGCAGCATAGTTTAGCCAAGAGTTACATTTCTATTTGAGTCCATATGAGAGAGTTACATTTCTATTTGAGTCCAGCTGTATTTTTTTGATTGTAAATTGCAAATGTATACAATATTTCAAATTACATAATTGAATGAAAAGGGTTGCATCACAATCGTTTTCGAGAGAAATCTATGATAGGTAGGCTGATATTATAGAGTACAGGACAAAATTCAAAAACAGCCGATAATTTTGTTTTTCAAGCAAAAGCAGCAGTACAGTACTATATTGAATGAATATCGATTGAGTGTGTGTATGTGTGTGTCAATCCATACCTGGGCGGGAAAGATATTTCCAATTCATGCAGCCGATCCTTGAACACTGACAGTTCTTTGTCATACTCTAAAAGCTGTGGAGAGAGAAAAAAAAAACAACAACAAATAAAAGGATGCAGGGAAAGACAAGTGGCAGAAAAAAGTTCAATTATATTTAATCATCTTCAGCAAAGACAATTGAGCAATAAGCTATAGTATCCTGTATGGGTCATTATTAAGACTTTGGGTTTGCCTTGAGGAAACCCAGTGGGTGTTCACAATCCAGACAGGCAATGACAACTTACATTTTATCTTTGACAGCTTTTCTGATAAAAGAGCAGCAATGACACAAACTACTCAATAAGATGAAAATCCAATGGGGACTACTTTGATAGATTACTATCCATCCATTATCACTTTCACTTATCCCGTGCAGGGTCACTGGGACATGAAGCCTATCGTAGCTGACACGGGGCATGAGGCGGGGCACAGTTGCGGGCTTGACAAATAGCGACAGACTCTCAATCACGCACGCGTCTGGGCACTATTTACTGTGGATAGAAACGGGAAGAAATTCTCCACCGAAAAGCCAAAACTGAAGTTTGAACTCGATGCCTTGTTGCTGTGGGGCAAAAACGGTAACTTCCTAGCACTGTGCTGTCTGACTGATTGCAAGCTTAAGCCAAGTACAGCCATTACTTTGGCAAAGAGTGTGGAAAGTCCACCTCACACTCACAAATCAGCACAAAAAAAAAGATATTTAATATTCATGATCTTCAGCTTGCCTTTGATACAAGGAACAAGGAAACTGGCCGAATATCTTGTAGTTCAGTATCTACACACAAATGGCTGCCTCGGAGTTGAAGTCAAAACGTTTTTTCCTCCCAGTTCTAAAAGATTTCAAAGTATGTTTTTTTTAACCACACACTTAAAGTACATTTCAAAAGATTTTATGCCTTATTTTATTTATGCTTCATTCATTTAGGATTTGAACTGATCACCGATCGAGTAATAACACCCAAAAAAACACAAGTGAGGGCTAAATAATTGCCTACCCAATATTTGTTGTTTTGCACAAAAAAAAACTATTTGACCTGTTTCTAGTGTGTTGCATTATTAACGATGACAGCAGCAGAAAATGCCCATGAACAAGATTTTGTTTGCTCTAATGTCTTAATTTGAGGTCATTTGTGCTATTGATGGTCATAGATGTCAAAGATCCATTTTTACTGGGCTGCCATGTAAGCCAATCCATTTTAACTGGGCAGGTACTCAATGAGCTGTGTGGGAAAGGGGTTGCGTGGGAAACTTCAAGGCAATTATAGACGCCAAGGATACATTTTTACTGGGCTGGCAGTGAATGAGTTCATGACACAGTTGCTTGATCAGAAAATAGGTTCTTCATTCAAGCCAAAATCTCTGCCGATCTGATAAAGTCGATCAGATCTGTGTGAAGTTTGTAAACTCTAATTTCTAATTTTAAAGTCCGTAAAGCACATTAAACTGCTGGGCATCTGAATCAGAATAGTAGTTGTGCGAGTCAATATCATAATAATAATACTAATAATTATAATAGAAATACTACTACTACTACTACTACTACTACTAATAATAATAATAATAATGATGATGATGAACAGTAAGTCAAAATAATAATTGAATACCATTTTCTCAAAAATGTCAAAAACTGCCCTCAAATGAAAACTTTGGTCAATACTGCGCGTGCGTGCGTGTGTCGCCCTGTCCGACAAGGGGGTTCTCGCGCCACAGTGCCAGTCCATCTACACACTCTTCATTAATCATGTCTCCTCACCCAGCTGTACTCACTCGCTAGAGTGTACACACACACGTCCCCCAATTTACCCCCTTTTGCAAAAGCCATAAATCATTAGTGAAAAGTGCAATTAGCGGCTTCTTGTATACATTAATTATCTGGGAGATGAACAGGTAGCGATGGCACCTGCATGACTGCCTCCCTGAGAGACTGACAGCGATGTTTTCTTAGCAACCCTTGGAGGGCCTCGCTCAGGCCCGGCCTTTTCCTGTCGTATTGGAGGACATCGGCTTGAATAGGGGACGGTTGGTTTTGATGGTAAAAATGGGCTGTAGTACATTTTTCAGTGTAGGCAACAATTACTGTCTGACAATCTATGATGAGAAGCGTTTGACAGAAACCGAACACTCAAGGGGACATTAATGATATTACATTGGTGTATTACATGTGAGGCTACGTTGACATGTACAAGATGAAATATCAAATGAGATGACTTGGTGCGCGCATTGGAGGAAAGTGGAAACAAGGGTTGTAACATGAGAGAGTAACTATTGGCTAGCCTGACCAATTCCCGCTGTCTGCTGCCTATGATTGCGTGCGAAGTTCAAATCATCATCGAGTTGACACGTAAGCGTGAGTCTGACGTCTTCGCGGTGGCTCTCCGTGTTGGTGTTTGTGATTATGTGTCAGCCATGTAGAACAGTGGCCATTACTTGCAGCCGACGGGGCCTCCCAGTCGGAGTCTCTGCGGTTCAGGAGGGCAGATGTGCCGCATTCATCAAACTCACACCGTCGGGGTCAGAGGAGAGACTCACACACTGTGGATGAGGGATGGCAGAGCATGGGATGCAACCCCACGCTCCACTGTCCACCCTGTCCCACCATCCATCCGCGGCACGTGCGGATGTCAAAACCCAATCAAAATGGTGCGGCACACACTATTGTGCTTATATGAGCTAATAAAAATGCTAATGACCATGAATGCTAGAATATAAGAGGATTTTCTGAAAATTTGGGTGCTGGTCAACTCAAAATTTAGTCTGTCAAGAAACGTGTGAGTGAATCACAAATTTAAATGCTAAAACAAAGGCCTATGAAATGCTGACTGTGGAAGTTATGTGAGTTTATTGAAATAAGCAATTCTGTGAAGCTAGCAACTATCTATCTATCCAGACACACACATACATACATTTTTCCCAATTTTTTGTCATATTTGTAATTCTGTATATATAACATTGTACTTAAAAAAAAATCCAACTTTTGAAATCAATTAAGTATCGAGCTACCCAATCCAACCTACTTTCAAAGCTTGCAAATACATAACTAGGGCTGTCAAGAGACTTTAAAAAATTGAAACGAATTATCCGTGCTGAATTCACCTAATTACTGCTGCAATTTTAATCTTGCCTAAACATTTCTGAGAAAAACCTTCAACCCTTTTTTTTTTCCAATACATCGAGTTATTGTGGCAGATGATAAGATCACAAGAGGCCCGACTGAATACAAAAATAAGTTAAAGATTAAAAGTTAGACTGCAATGTGAAAAAACCCCCACAACATTTTGACTCTGACTGCAATCTGGCATTCTTAAACATATTGTTGTTATATGACTTTTGTATCATTCTAATATGAGATTGAGGGTAATGGGGTATAATACAAATACTTAAAGTGGTTGAAAGAGTTGATAAAGCAGCTGAGTAGCATATGGCTGTGTGTGCTTGCGATCCGTTCTAAGTGAATGTTGAGTAATTCATTCAGGTGAATGGACAAGACTGCATGCCAGAATTTCACACTACATTTAATCCAAGGTCAATTAAGCATAATGCTCTGCTGCTGTGGCGGGTGAGTGGTTTAAAAATCAGCTTATATTGGTTCAAGGCCTCTTGACATTATAAAGCCAACAGTAGTTTGTCAACCAGAAATGACCTTGGGAGTTGTGGAGGAGGCGATGCGAGATGATGCAGTACAATATCACACAGGGGGAAGATGAAGAAGTGTCTGGGTAAAAACTACCCTGTCAAGAGATGGAATTTCTGACTTTGCTCGGATGAAAAATCAGATCCTAAATCAGAGAGGTGGTGATAGGTGAGGCCCAAAGTTGAGGGGTAAGAAACGGGGATTATGAGGTGTTCGGCCCCCGACTGTCCCTCTCGGCTTGCCGGTGACTTGTCCGCCACCTGTAATTGTGCTTTGATTTAAATCTTGTCAAATATCCTATGTGACAACACCTGCTGCCGTTAAAAGCCATCAATAAATGTTGGGGTGAAAGGTCATTTAATTTGATTTTTACACCTCATACTTGGCTTTCATTGCATGGGCAATATTTTTCCTTCTTTTTATGGGACCTTCATTATTTGGTGTGCAAAAGCAATAAACCGACTGACAGAAAGGTGGCCGATTGGTACAAGGAGGAGACCAAAGCAAACAAAGCTGAAATCTACAGTGAGCTGCACTGCTGAACTTTCATTTCCATGATAACTGAATTATGCGTTAAAGAAGTTACTGTAGACACATGTCAGGAAAAGGACACCAATTCCACAGTTTAGGTCAGCGCACGCGAAGAAATGCCTTTGGGTAACTCAGATTAAAGTATATTAGGCATATTATACATTTACACGATCGCTGTAGAGAGGCTGGCTGAATCAGATACTCAAGGACCAAACTGACAAAATGTTTCATTTAATGTACCTATTTTGAAGTTGTCCCGGACAGCGCGTCGCGGCAGGATGACTTGACTAGTCTTTCTGCCCCGACTGTTGTTCCCAAATCCCGATACAAATAACACAAAGTTGTCCAATCGGCAATTTAGAGCGCTAACTAAAGGTTGCCAGTTTTTACCAGTGGCTCGGGCTCCGTTATAGCTTGGTCTATCATAAAAAAAGCCGCTAGCAAGCAGCGCTCGGTTGCTTCATATAGGCTGACATGATAGACGTAAATCGCTCCGCACAGTTTGATGCTGAAAGCCTGACACAGTTCCAAATCATCCAAACAAATAATTCTGGCTCACATGTGCTTTTGTCAGCTGTCACATTCATCTAATAGACCAGGGGTGTCTAACTTATTTTCATCATGGGCCGCATTGTAGGTGTAGTTTCTGTCAGAGGGTCGAAATACATTTTAAGTGTGTTTGTCACACTCTTACCTAGTTTTTAAATCAGAGGCCAGTAAAAACTGTTCAAAAGACAGTTCAGGAATAAAAACTTGCAAATTTGGTATTGTGGCCAGAAACTGGAAGTCAAATCAGCATTTTGCGGGCCACATAAAATGATGTGGCGAGCCAGATCTGGATCCTGGACCCTGAGTTTGACACCTGCATCATAGACCAAACTTTATGGGTAGACATTTAGAGGAGGAAGAAAAGTGCCGCTAAGCACAGTCTATGATAAATAAAAAAGGTTAATTATTTAAAAAAAAATCCATGATTATAAATAATATATGTTATATATAATATACAGTATATAATAAATATTATATAATATATAATAGTTGGTTAAATAGTTAGTTAAATAGTTAGTTAAATATTATATAATATATAATATTATTTAATCTTGTATTTATAATGATTTTTCGCGGAAAAGAAAAATAAATGTATATACTTTTGCCCGACTTGACGATATTTGATTTGAAATTTCTGTGAGATATCTGAATACCCAGTCCCTACCCAATGCTGAAGTCCTAAGGGGAGCATGATTTATTCTTTAAATAATTTTCTTTTTAAATGTTTCTTTCAAGTTAAAGGGCTCTCTATGCTTTAGATTAATAGTGCAGGCAATGCTGGCAGCATGAAAAAGAGAAGCAGGTCAAACAGCGAGGTTCATCACTTACTAGCACTACCACACACCACCTCTCTTGATCCCCCATCTGCCGACGCCACACTGATAAAGTTACAATAAAGAGATACTGAAACAGAATCAATGAGCATGGGGGTGTGGGGGTGTAGTTGTGCGTAGAAAGTATGTGGACACTGCACACGTGCGCCTATACAGCACAAGCATGAACAAAACGCAGACATACACACACACGCAGACGAAAAAACACACACTTCCATCTCTCCGCTGGAGCAGAGCCCCGTCGTGCCCCTTGAGCCTGGAAAATTTAATCTTCCCAAATACTCATCAGGGCTCTCCATCGTCCTGCCGTGACAGCGCTGGGGATAATTAATTATACAATTTCGATGGGAATATCGACTAAACAAACCTATTAATCATAGCAAAAGTCAATAGGCATGGACACATTCAATCATGTCCCAGCCAATGATTACTCCTCTCAAAATACAATAATTATTTTCAAGAGCTGCCTCGAATTAAATTTCTGTCAAGCTGGTACAAGTCTTACAGTTGATGAAGGGCGCAATGATTTTTTTCCCTTCCCTTTTTCAACTCGAGGAGGGATATTTATCCATTTAGAAAGGTAGTATGTTTTATAAGGATCATAACATGCTGTGTTTAACTAGACCATCAGATTATCTCTGAAGCCCCTATTATGTCGTCTATCTTGTCTGACTTGGCCAAGGAGGAGGAGGAAAGAGCAGACTCCGCTTAGCCAGCTATGATTCTTGCACATTTCTACTTAACTAATTGAATTGTTTCTTCTAGCTATTTTGTATGCAAAAAAACCTCTCTTATACTGCTTTGTGTGCATGTTTACCCTTCATTTTGTTGCCATTTCGTAAAGACAAGATTTGATTTGAGCAGCATAAACATACGGTAGGTAATCCACAATACACCTTTTATGTATAGACTTAGACAATGTAATGGAATCCACTTAAATATTCTGCCCCTTTCTAACCTAATTTGCACTGGTGGTAGTTTGGTCTAGTTCAGTAGCATGTGCTTTTCTTAGTGATTACCAAAGTAAAAGTTGAAAATGACCAAACGAATCACTCCCAAATAGGATGGCTTACCATTGTAATGATCACAAAAACATTTTGCAGTATTGTGACAAATGTCACACTTTTAAGTGATGGGGTTCTGTAAATGTACAATTTTCTGTGCTATCATAGTATTGTCTGACTATAAAAAAAACACACACACACACACACACACAATA
Source organism: Hippichthys cyanospilos (assembly GCF_059441005.1). NCBI lineage: Eukaryota > Metazoa > Chordata > Actinopteri > Syngnathiformes > Syngnathidae > Hippichthys > Hippichthys cyanospilos. The sequence continues at coordinate 11,194,455 of NC_142376.1, read as the reverse complement.
TAACCAATTCCGCATTTAAAAGCGGCATACACAACAGTAAAAACTGATGTCCTTAGAATGTAGTGAAAATCAATGTGAAGTGTGTTCAATGGCAGACACAGCTATTATACGTTGGGGAGAGAAAGTCCATATGGTCAATAAAAGAAATTAAACCTGTAATAAGCGACTTGGAATGAAGAAATGATTGAGTGTGAATGAATATACAAAAGGTTAAGAGGCATTTCGGTGACTTACCGAGGTCCCATTGTTTTCCCGAAAAACGTCTTGGTTGACATAACTAAAAAGCTTCTTTTCAAGCTGAAGGACGACCTGAATGGGTGGCAAGAGGGAGATGGACCTCTGATTAATACCATTACTAATGGGAAGAGCACTTGGTAATTAGAGCACTAATGAACAGCGCTGTGCTGCAGTGTTAAGCAGTTAATTCTACACGCGTCTATAATATCAAATCACACTGCATGTTAAACCTAACCATAATAATTGTGGACATTTAACATACTGCCTATTACGAGGCAATGAAAAAATACTTATATTGTTAATTAAGTTCAATGACACTACATTTGAACGGGCAGATGTGTAAATTTCAAATACCTTACCTTTCTGTCATTATCACTTTCTCTAAATATTAGCTTGTCGACTTCATTGGTGTCCGTGGTTCTTACTGTCTGCATGGTGGTGGTGGAACACAGAGTCTGAAGGTGAAAAAGGAAGAAATAAAGCAATCTATACTTAGTGTTCAAATGGACAGCATAAGTCTATTAAGCGAAAACGCTTTAACTATCATACCAAACAAACTACATATACTCAGAGTCTCACAGTTGGATTCGATTCTGATTTTGGTGTCTACCATTTGATTCTGAATTTATTTTGGAATCAAAATGATTATGGATTCAAAATGATTTGATCAACAATGATTTCTGCTTTCATGTATAGATCCCCAAAAGAATTGTTCTGATCTTCTGTAGCCTGCTTTGCAAGACAAAATGGCAAAATATGTGTCTTTCTTCTACACACATATTCATTATGGAATGGAATTAAGTCAAATAAAGTAATTTCACCCCTATCATTCTTCTTCACATGTCAGCTATTACAGATTAAAAGAAAGCCTAAATTGTTTAGACATTTACAGTTATTACAGTTTAATGCACAGATGGACCTTTTTTCTTTCTGAGTTGAAAATGTCCGACTGCATTTGAATGCACCGCGGAGTTAGCGGCTAGCATTAATGCTGGAGACTTGTGGCATATTGTAAAATGAATGCATAATTGTCCTGCGGTTTCTTAGCAATTCAATTAGCAATTGAATATGAGTTTTTTAAAGGCGGTGAGTTGATGTTGGAAAAATGGTAATGAGATGACATTAAAAACGAAGTTGTGAAGAGAAGCTAATCCTAGCTGGTTGCAAACACAGCAGCAAAGGTCAATTTAAAAGCCTGCTAGGGCCATTGCATTGTCATCAATGTATTATTTGCTGTGTTTATTTTGTAGAATGCAGTTTGCGCTGGCTCTTTCTTGGCAGGAATCTGATTTGTATAATTTTTTTAAAACAAAAAATCAATTTTGGGACATTTTATATCGATTCTGAATGATTTTTTTATACTTTCGTAGGTCGATTTTTTGTCAAAGCTCAACTACATTCGGCAGTTTTCTAGGTGACCATTGCAGTCTGGTGACAAGCAATTACATCAATGAAGAAATCCAACACTAAACATCTCTTAACAGCATTTGACTGATTTTAAAGAACCTTTCCACATATGATCACCTCACTGTCCTTTCTCTTTGACTGGAGCAATATACTGACCCCATGGACTGTGTATATGGTTAAATTCCCCTTTGTGAACTCTTTTAACATTTAGTTAAACATTCGACCATCTGTGTTTGAAGACAGTTGAATGAGGTAATCCCTGAGCTAGTGGTTCCCATACCACACAGCAGACATTGGATGAGCTGATTGAAATTCAAAGCACAGATTAGATAATCGGGTCAAGCCAATATAGCGAACAGAAAAGGCCTTTTGTAGTAAAACGTTCCAAATTGGTCTAGTTTTGGCCATTAAGAAATGTCCCGACTGGCACACAAGATTAGGCCTAATACAGGGAAGGGGAATAACTTGCCTGGCGCATCACTTCAATTTGCCACGTCTGTTTTGGTATAACCACAATCGCATATTTATGAACCTCGAATAATTCGCTCCATCTTTCACTCATTTAGGCAATCAAAATGCAAGGTCAATATGGTCATATGGCGGCCAAATGCTAATACGCTTAAGTGCGCTTAAGCAGCTTTGTGCAATGAATGGGCCAAAGAAGAAACTAGTGAGATGGGCAAGAGATACTTTTCCTGTCAAAAAGTCATTGTTCTATCATCCACGGAAAATCCTCTTTTTCCACTTTTCCTAAGCATCTAATGCACAATTAGTGCATATGGTTGTATACACATCAAACAATGATAATCTAAAAAGGTCTTAAAGGCTTAGAATATGCATGACAACAATATAGGATGAAGTCACTAAAATTACTTTTGAAAGTTCTGTAAAATTTCCATGTATTACTCGATGAAAACTGTGAATTTGCATTTTATATTTTATTTTTGGAGCAGTTAAAAATTTGTAATTTGTAAAAATTACCACAAAATTAATTTGTTACATTACATTTGTTTTAATAGCATATTTATTAAGAGAGATTACAGGTCAAATGTGCTTGTTGTTTAACTTAGAGATCTGTCTTAATAATAGTATTCCAAAGGGAAAATGATCTTTTGATTATTTTATTAATTAATCATATTAATCCAGACAATGTGCAGAATTTCAAGCCAGTAATATATGTTTTAGTGTTGCTTGAACTAACCCATTAGGTTTATAAAAAGTGCCTCCATATTGCAACTTCTTTACGCCAAAGAGTTGTTTTTTAATGTATTATGTTGGACTGGAAACTTCAAACCAGTCACATTTTTTGGGGTAGGAATAAAAGGCCCCATGTTAACTCATTCACTGCCAGCCTAGTTAAAATGGATTTGTGACTTATTTTGCTGTCAATGGCAGTTAAGTGAAAATTTAACTTTGACGACTACATCTGTCAATGGCAGTGAATGATCTAATAATTTCTTCTTGCATTTCTTTGGTGATTGGTAGAGATTTATGTGAAATGTGAAATCACCAAAGCAATTTTTGCCCTTTAAACAGCTACTGTTGGTGTGTGAAACTCATTCAAAAAAAAATGTTGCACTACAAGTTTGTATGCAGAAGTTAGGGGTATGATAGAGTTTAAGCGGAGTGAGGCAGCAAATAGATACTGGCTGAGTCTCTATTCTAACTCGAGTGTCCCATATCAGAGGATTTGGCTCTCCATAGACCAAGACTAGACAAGAAACTTTCTCAATTGTGCCATAACAGTACAGTGGGAAAAAGTCAGGATGAGTTGGGCAATTTTTAAACTGATCAGTACATTGAAAAGCACATGTTGAGGTACAGACATTTTTATTGATCACCAAAAGTGATATAACAAAAACAAGGGAGGATATCTTCACTCATAAGGACATTTTATCAGATCCTGCAGAGTGACTGGGCATTGCATTGCTGCATTATGTGTCACAGGTCAACAATGAGTGTTTGTAGAGGGCCAGAAGCTGGGGGCTGGGATGGGAGGTCGCAGAGAAAGGCGCTGGCTTTATGCATCAATGGAGGATAATCTCATGACTGTCGCAGGAGGAAGCGGCTGTTTAAAGGAGCTCTCTATTCCAGCTGCTCCTTTTAGTGGAGAGGTTAAAGCAATCTGCCTCACTTCAAAGACCAAAGGACCCCCCCCCCCCCCCCCCCCCCCCCCACACACACACACACACACACACACACACACACACACACACGCCTTCTGTCTCCAGTCCTTCCAGCAGATGGAGGTGAACCACTATGCCCAACTTAAATAGTGAGAAATCCACCCACAACATATTTGGCAGTTAATGGGAGCTATCTACTCAGAATTCTGTAGAATTACAAAACATAGCAAGTTTCATTTATTATTTATTTTTTTGGGAGGGTGAACCTGCAGTAAGTGAAATTGCTCAGGGTTTTTTGTTAAACAAACAAACAAAAAAATTCACACAGTCCTGCCTTAGCCTGTTGCAGGTTTAGTTTGAGTTCTATTTTGTGCTCCTTCTTTATTTGCCTATTGTACTGTGCTCGCTGACTCTTTTGTGAACAGCTGTTATGTCAAACTGCCCCCAGGGGACATATAGTTTTAATTGTCTTTAATTGAATACTGTTAATATATTGTGGTTAAGTACCCACCCATGCATGCGAGCAGGTACACATACACACGTACATGTATACCATAGATAGGCTGTAGAAATTATAGTGCTGTCAGGAGATAAAAAATGAACAGATTAATTCATTAAGACCTGTAATTAATTGATCTCATTAATCTTTTTTTAATCTCACCTTTGAAACAAAAACCCTCCCAAATAAATTTGATAAATTGTGTTATTGTGCCTATGAAAAGATTTATACCGGACAACAACAAAAAAGTGGCTTTATTTTTCATTCACTGTTGCTGCAGTCCAGGCAGGGTGCTTTGCATTTATGAAGTGGACTAAACCTTTGCAGCTTCTATGATAAGCAAACTACTGACAAATAAGGCATGTCACTCTACCTTCATCAAAGGTGCCTGAGTGTTTTATGAAGTTTAATGAACCATTCATCAGAGCTATGAACTCAAACATACACTTCCATTTTAATGTCTTCTTTCTGTTTCTAAATTTGCCCACCCACACACAAAAACGTTATGAAAAAAGCAATGACAGCCAATCAGTGTCCAATTCAGGATGGGAACGACCTTTGTTTCCCAACCCCAAGCAACTTAAACAAAAGAAGCACAATGCATCAAATGGTATTCAATCAGCGTCCATAAAGTAGAAAGTTATAGAGCAAAAATTAGATTAATGTGATTAAAAAAATAAGGCTTTAACTATGATGGTAATTACCTGATCACTACCCATATGTTGATTTGACACCCCTATATATTATAATATTGTGATGGTAAAAATAAAAATCACATATGTATGCTCTGAAAGCCTTGCTATGAACTTTATTTGAATACAGGAAGATATATCACCTCAACATTTTTTCACATTAGGCAATCATATCTTTCATATCTGCAAGACCCCAATTAATGTATATAAAATGATTAAAATAACAAATATTCATAGTTTTACAACAATTCTCTAAAGATTTTAAGTAATCCCCCTCTGGCAGAGATATTTCCCCCTGCATTCTTTGCACACAGTGTAATTATCCATCGACAATACTGAGAGTCTTTTGACATCTCTTTATTGTCGTCTCCCCTAGTTCAAGTCTTCTGTTTGCTTTTGCAGCACCCACCGAATGGGAGAGGTAAAACGGCAGCTTCTAAATAAGGTTTTCATGATAATTAACCTGCAATACAGTTGATGAATGCTATCAAACCTTATAGTAAATTTTCAGCGAACATGTTGATGATCCTCCACAAACAAGCGCAAAAGGATTGTTAGTTATAAATACTTCTGCGATGGTTTTAGACAAGTGGTATGCAATAAAGCTAATGATTGGTTCTCATCATCTTCCATTTTTCTACAAAAGTGAGAATAACCCAATGATGTCCTATTTAGCGCATGTCTAAAACAGCTCATTTCAGTTGGAAAATTGTGTACGAGACCATGCAGCAGGATAGAAAAGAAGAGTGGACAATGAGCTAACTATTCATTCTTCATCACTGAAGGGTTCCCCTTTTTGTCAGCAAGGGCAGTGTCATTGTCAGAATACACAATTATTTCCTGGCTGCCACGCATGGAGGTTGCCAGCTAAGTAAACGTGTGCCAGCCCCGTTGGCAGGTTCAACGTGAATTGCTTAGCACCCTGATCACTTTTCTTCCATTTGCCATCGTTCATCATACCAATTCTGCATGCATGATTGCTATGTCTGCCCGAGTGGGGTAGAAGGGGGCCCTTCAAATTGGGTAACAACAAATTTGGCCTTCTGCTTTACAGCTAGCTATTACACCGAAAAGCCAGTAAATCAGTCGCAACTCCCCACCCAATGTGACTGGACACAAGCCAGAGTCATCCACTCTTCCCTCCCGCGGCCGGCTAATTTAATGCTTCCAAACAAAGATTAATCACTGACAAACAGAACAGGATTGCGATTCAAAATGGAGGTGAGGTGAGAGTGGACACATTATCAACGGCGGCGTTAGCCTGTGGGTGACCCGCCGATCAACTGTTGACCCTCGCGAGGCTACCCGGCGTCGGTCTTAACAGCAAGTGACGCAGAAACTCTCAAGTCTTCCTGTGAATCCACTGGACTGTGTAATGATGAGTTTTGTTGGCGGTGCGTGCACCGTAGGAGGTCTTCTAACCTGCCACGCCCTCGTCAAAATCGAGCTTGGAGAGGTAAAAGGGCATGCGAGGTAGTGATAATGTGCCCTATTTATCTTGTGCATTATAACATCTGGGAAACTTCTCTAAAAACAATGGCATGCATTGAGGGCTGCCATTCGGGTTTTACCTTCAGAAACCAGCCAAAAGCATTTGTCCTCTTGGAATAGATAATAGACAGGCCACAAATCATTCAAGACAACAGGACGAAGGGGTTTGTGAGTGTGTGAGAGAGAAACCCAATGCATGTCTATGTTTTGTGTGTATGTGTGTCTGTGTGTGTGTTCCCCCCTGGTATTTAACTTCTCTGCTGGCCCATTCTACAGGGCCCCGCAGGACAAATTGCCCAGCATGGATGTCTTTGAGAAGCAGTGCAGCGCGCAGAGAAAGAGACAGGGCTGAAACACAGGGAACAGGCCCATAAAAATTCATCACTTTGACCCCGACGACCTCCTGCGACTGTGGGGGTTCACGCACACACACTGGCATAAAGACGCACAAGCCAACCAAACTTACACTCAACGTTACTAACCACTATTCGAAAACCTTCTCCACACACTTTCCTGCACTCTTGAGTTAACCCTGTCCTATAAGATAAGTGAAATCCCAAATGTAGAAAGCCTCTCCTTCAGACATTCAGTGACAAACACAATAGCCATGGAAAAGCTTTCTACACAGGAAAAGGCCACCAGATGCTTCATTGTGACTCTGTCTCTGTGTAAAGTAGTCGCAGTAAAAGGAGGGTGGGTCTTCTTCTGTGGCGCATTAGCCCCAGTAAGAGGAGGTCATTGTCTCAAAACTGGGCTCTTGACACATTACGGCCACCTGTACAAAGAAAAGCTAATGAGAGATTTAATTTGAGATACCTCCCCTGACATGTATAGTCAGCATTTTGAAACCAACCATGGCAGATGTCTCCAAGACTGTTTAACGTACCCACTTCCTTTAACCTCACAATCACGCCGCACACGCACTGATTACTCAATAGCCACCCTAATGCAACCATTTCAATGCATTAAGCTGCGTTTGTGGTGTTTATGAAATCAGACATTGTTATCCAAAGGAAAACTGTCATTTCAGGCTGGGCGCGAAAGGGGAAGAAAATAATACAATACATTTATTTTTGGTTTCTTTGGAAATTACAATTTATAAAACGATTATTCACTGATTTCAAAACGTTGTATTCAACTACAAAACTGCCACCACAGCATCATGCACATTCATTTGGCACACTGAAGATTTTATTCTCAAACGCTATTCTTTGTGGGGTTTGTCCTTGTTTTTTTTTTGTTTTTTTTACAAAATGACCTCATTAAAATATGCATAATTCAAGCGCTTGCATTTTCATTCCACTCCATCCATACCTTTTCTGCCTTACAGCTTTGTACACATGTATTTTTAACGGGCTAATGTGGAAATGTCTGTTGATGTGAAGAATCCTTCAAATCTGATCCTTAAAAAAAACTTGAAAGAACAACTACAAATTAGATATGTATAAGACAATACTAATATAATATCGATTAAAAAAAAAGAAAAAACAGCTGGCAGCTCCTGCTGTACGCACATTGGTCTCTTAGGTGCATTGTGGTGCCAGGCATACATGAAGTACACTTACGATTAGATAAGGTGAACAGAAAAAGAAGGCTTTGTTTGATTTTTATAAAATGTGATTTTGGTCCAAGAGACAAATTTGCCTGCTGAAACAGCATATTTGAGTTAGCATGGTTTGTTAAAAAGTATTCAGTAGGAACAGCAGCTGTATTAGGTTATATGTACAGAGGACTCGTTTCAGCCCTAATTTAAATAAACAATGAGCATATTTTCTGTGTTATGTTTTCGTAACAAATCCAACTAGGATGTCGTTAAACTCCTCGAAGAAGGCTAAGAGGCGGGGGAATCGCACAGCATCACACACTAGTGATACACTTTCAGCCATATTACCCAGCCCTAAATGCTCTTTTAAAAAGAACATTTGTTCCGTTAATGAGAAAACAAATTCACGTCCAACTCTGCCATGGCCATTGAATCACATTTAAATATAGCCAACAGAATCACTATTGATGGAGTATAAACACTTACTAAGCACTTAAAAAACATTGCACTCATTTAATTTACCTATCCCACCATAGCTCTAGCTAGGAATCAATTAAAGGAAACAGATAGTGAGGTAATCTGTTGCTGCTGAGTCAATTACTGGATATCGAAGAGGCACTCAGTGATTAGTGATTATCCAATAAGAATGCAGAGTCTGGTGGGTTCATTACTCGGGCCATCAACAAAGAATGGGGATGGAACAAATACTAAAGGAACGGAAAAGGAAAAGTTTACTACTTGCCTTTATCGGCAAGACAGACAAAGCGTAGATTGTTTATGCTTATGTATTCACTCTGTTCAACTGTGATTTTACAAAATAAAGCGCAGGAAGATTTTGCCCTCAGCTTCCCGCAATTATTATCTGGTTTCAAATAGGCAGGTGACCAGATTTTTTTGTGAGCATTAAGAGGCGAAGATCTCAGTAAGACATACAAGAACGTGCGCACACACAAAGAACATTGATTCATTTGAGCACCACCCTTTAATTTGTTTGCATCATTTCATTTTAATGACAGGCTTGCCCACCAGGGCGAGGAAAGCGGTATAATTCAGTCAAGGAAAAGGGAAAGAGGAAGGTACTGGAAGAGGGGTGGGGTGATGACACTGCACCACAGAGCGCTAGGCAACCATCTAGTGGGTGGGCTTTGTGATACATTTTACCAATTTTTCATGCCCATCCCTCTTGATGTGACCCCACTCAGGGCCTTTTATGCGGCTGACAGCTCCGCGCAGGAAAACATGCTGCCGCTCTGATAGCATGAAATCGGGAACAAAGACCCCCAGGGAGAGGAGAAGGGGGCCACTGAGGCCCACTGTGCTCCGGTCCCGCCTGGCTCTGGCCACAAACAGATGTTAGGCCAGCCCAGACTCTCTCAGACCCCCGAAAGAGGAGGCCCTTTAGGGAGAAATGGGCCTGAAATGCATTGTTTTGGGCACCCACTAAGACAAAAATGGGAGCAGATCCCTAAAAGGGCCGGTCAATATGTCCATCACTGATAAATCACACGAGGAGGACTAAAAGCCCATGAATTCTAATGTGGCCCTTAATGGGCCCTCTTAAATATGATGGGATGGTTGTGAGCAGGTGTGAGCGGAGCTTAGTAACTTAATGTCAGTGGGCCGAGCTGTTTAAAAGCTCATGGTGCCAACGCTGAGTTTACAGCTGTAAAACAATGAGCCCTTCCAGAGAAGCACCACTGATGAAGATGACATTAAGTACACACAGAGAAACAAAGTTAATAGGATGATCAATTCGAGTTTGACAATAAAAGACAATTTATTCATTACTCATCATTGTCCTCTTTCACTTTGCAAAGGCTTGAATTCAAGCCATTAAAACACCATGAGGTAAATGTTTTGCTCAAGTGAATAGGAATCGGGACTGACTTGTTGAGTGAGCAACCATGTGTAGCTTCTCTTTTACAGACGGCTCTTTGCATATGCATGGAGCAAATTCAAATGAATACAATGCTGGAGACTGCAAAAGGGACGCCGTGTGCACATAGTTATGCATAAACTCCACAGTCAACAGATTATCTTGGCAACATCTCAAAAATGTAGTTTTACAAAAACTGAAGAATGCGTTTGATAAATACCTTGTTGTATTTGTTTTTTGTTTTTTTTTTAAACAAAGTTCACAGGGCAATGTGACCCGCTTTGTTTAATGATAAAAACATCACAGCACAATGTAATTACAAATAAAAAGAACAATTAATATTTGAAAAAAATGAAAAAGAAAATGGGGGCCAGAAGACTAAATCCAAAACATGCAGCATAATAATATATGATACTGTATATATTAAACAATGAAAAAACAATGAAAACATCAAATGAAAATAGAAAAAAAATGAAAAACATAAAGACATTGTTTATTAATGAAAAAAACGAATCTATGAAAAATATTGTACATAATAAATATAATAAAAACAAATTTAAAATTGTCTAATGAATGAAATAAATACATACAAAACTGAAATTATAAATAAAAAAAAAACAACAGAAAAAAATCAAACAAAAATGTTCAAATATGTCAACTTGTGCAGCGGTATAGTTAAAAAAGGAAATATAGTGATAAAAAAAATTATATTAATATTAAGAGTACACTAAAATTTAGACGCTTGGCCAAACGAATGGGGGTGATCTAAGTCTAGTATATTAATACTCCAGGTCCTTATTTTTTGCCCAATGTGTGCAACTAATGACGACATGGGCAGAGCAGACAGCTCAAATACAAAAAAAACGTAAACATGTAATGTAAACATGCATGTAACAAATGCATCAAGTGAGACCTACAGTATATGCGGGCATATTATTTGCTTCTGTGAACATTGTGTCACTTGACCATGCGCAACAACAAAATTGTCTTTGTTGTTGTTAAGTGAACAACTATATAAAAAAGATCAGCTTGAAAAAAACAAAAAACAACAAAAAACCCCAAACAAGTGGGCATCCGGCCTTGCAGTGTGAGCTTGCATTGTGTAAATGCATCTCAACAATTATTTTATCTGGAAAAGAGCAGTCCAGTACTGAATGGCGGGAGAGTGAGATTAAACACCTAACTGGGTTCAACTCAAGGGCTTATTAGGCCACGCTCCCTCCCAGTCCCTGTTAGTGCCAGGCTCTGCGCTCATCTTTAGCTTGGCGGGTCACACCATCTTGCTGTTGGCATGGCGTTCCCAGCTGCCATTCACAGAAGCCCCCGCCTCTAAGAACACAATGGCAATAACATAGCCGGTGCCGGGCTCAAACGGCCTGTTGTTAATGAGAGGGACCAACAGAAGCCATTGCTTGTTCTTTCTTTGCCAGCATTTTAATTATATGGACATCACTTCCAGCAAAGCTGCATTGCACAAGTTAAGCCCTCATAGCTGAACTCTTTTCTCTGTGTCTTCAGCGCTGTATTCATTAGCATCAAACGCAAACAGAGAGAGAAAGAGAGAGACAACAGACACTGTTGTCTAGAGGGAATAGTCTCCTCCTATATCCAGATGGGTTATCTGTGATATAATGGTTCCTCAATGTGATAGATTGGACTGTTTCAACCAAATAATATGGCTTCATTGTATTGTTAAGAAATCCCTTGCATCAACTATGTGGCAATAAACACGCATGGGTCAAATAGCAAGTGCCAATAACCGTGTTTAACTTGCATAGTGCAGTAATGCAGTAAATGAGAGGCGTTGCCTGCATTCAGACAATTGAGATAGTGTCAGGATGGTAGTCTTACTCCAAAAAAAACATGCTAATTTACTAGTATAATGCAAACCATCTGAAGGATCAACTAATACGAGTCCACCCAGTATGATCTTGCAATACAGCACGTACAAAATCCTTCATGTCTTGATTGAGGTATTCCAATTTAACAATAGCTAACACACAACTCTACATTGATTGTAGTAAAAATGTATTCGTAATTACCACCTATTATTCGATGAATAGTTATTAAACATCAGCTGTGATAGCACATGAAAATCTGTCCGAATCATGCCATACGCGGCAGGGATTGTTATGGATTTACCATATCACATCATGTTGAAACTGAATGAAAAGTGCCTTTGCTGGTTTCAGCCAAGTACTAAACACACTTTTGACCAAGATGTATGAACACGCAAGGAATCAACATCCACTTCCACACAAATGACCACATTCTTAATGATCACTAAATCGATTACTAGCCCAGTCCTTAAAAAGTACAAACAAATACAATGGTGTCAGTGTGTTTATATGCTGGTACGGTAGATACAATATCTGTAACCATTAGGGGTGTTCCAATCAGGGCACATTTTTCAACTTTAGAGCTTCTCTTTTCAAATCAACTCTTTATTATACACAGCCAATATTAAATTCAGTGTGATAACCATGGGCAAAAATATCTTTGTGTCAATGGCATTATGATAAAAGAATGCATATCATTAACAGACTACGGCTTTTTTTTCTTTTCCATTGAACACAAATTATTTATTATTGAACAAAACATAAAATAACTGGTACATTTGGAAATGTGTACCACATTTAGCACAAGTGAATTAATAAAAAAATACATATTCTTGTTTTTTCATTGTTCTCAACCAATGAGAGTTCCCTGTTACTGCTAAGTTATCTTTAAAAGAACAATCTCCTCCTTATCCTCCATGATTATGAACAAGGTTAAAAAAAAATCCCATCTAATTCTTTTAAGAGGTGGCTTGTTGAGTCAACTCTGCAAACACTAGTGATACCATTTCACTCATCCCTTTATTGTCGAACTGCACCGCATTTCCTTGAATGTCCACTGTGTGACTTCGAAAAAAAAATAGCTTCAAATGTTCTTATCTGCAATACCTAAGATTATATAGAAGGCAAGTTCGTTTCACCAGCATGAGCATGATTATGTGTTGTTGATAAAAAATGAGCACTTACATTTGCCTTGTCGAAGTCATGTTTTGAGAGCTTTCGTATAAGATTCCCAAAAAGGCACAGAGGGCATAGTAAGCATCAGGTCTTGATTTCGACATCATCAACATTCTTTATTGGGTGAGACACACAGCGTGATACTTAGATCTGTTAGGGTTAAGAAAATGACTTCCTCCCTATCCTCGATGTATTCCAAGAATGTAAAAAGAAAGAAAGAAACAAACAAAAACTGCAATTGCAGTCTAATTATTTAATGAGACAGCTTGTTGAGTCAACTCTGTCAATCAATCATATTCTGCCCTGTTTACCCCCCCCCCCAAAGAAAAAAAACAAAACAAAAACGAGGCATTATTTGAAATTGACATCAGAGTTAATGCACAAACATATCATGATTCAGTTACTTGTTTGATCTAAACTATTACGAGCCGAGTGTGATCTTTTTTTGTGATCGGCAATGAAAGAAATTTCAATCATTTATTCTTCCAAGAAAATCGGTGAAAGTACCACCAAGGACCATAGGTCTTTAAATAGAAGCCTACATTTAGAGAATTGAGGGAAGTCGAGTCCCTAGTGGTGGTGGGGTGTGGTGGGGTTGCACAGAACAGAGGCCCAATCAGTGCTGGCCCGCTGGTTAATGGATGGATGGCCCCCAAAATTAATTAGCCTGACTAATGTAGTGTACACTTAATTACACTTGCCGTCTTTTGATTTATAGCTAGCAAGTAACACACATGCTTGTCAAAGATGGGCTAAAAGGGAAAATTGCTTACCCGTTACTGATACAAATTATTTACTCAGCCTTGGTTCAACAGTCACGACAATGGCCATAAACTGACTAATGAACATGATTGCAATATCACAGACAACTGTGTAGGTCTGCAGTTACGTGGTATTCAGAGCAAAAGCTTATATAGACTTGATCCCTGAAAAAAAAGTGACCGTCATCAAATAACCATAGGTAATACAAACAATACATTTAACAGTAAACACAAAAGAACAAAATGCATGTATGAGTTCATTATTTGTCAGTACTTGGTAAATATTTGATCTTCACAGTTTACGTGTGCGTGCACTTGCGTGTATTGAGTAATTCCACTGTGTTTAAAATGAATGATCCATCATGTTAACCCATCATTAAAGGGCATTTTACAGGCATTCATTAGGAAAGGGGCTAGTCAAGGGCCCCACCTTTAATTTCATGCTGCTCAAGCAAGAGAAAAGATGTAGGACAAAGGACAAGAGATTGATGTCTGGGCTTGTCCCGCTGCAATTCCAACAAAAACCAACAGGAGGTGCTGATTCAAATTTTCGTTTGTGAGAGGCAAGCTCAGCCTGATAAAATCTATCCATGTACCGACGATTTAAAAGGCCCCATGCCATGTCATGGGGACAGTAGATCAAGTCAGCAATTAACCTTCCTGCCGGCCTCTATCAATCCATAAATTGGAGAAAGCTCGCCAGCGGCACACAATCTCTACAGATATTAAATTTACATTCTATTAAGTTTAATTAGGAGGGATTTTAAATATACTAGGAGTCTAGGCATTGAGCCCTGGGCTTGTCACCAGTGCAGTTGATTCACGACTACAGGCCACATCAAAGACGCACACATTTGCATTCATAAACATATACACACTTGCGCTTGCTCCCACATCTCACAAATATGTCTTCTACTTCTTTCTAATTGTATTTCGAAAAGTGTCTGTAACATTTATGTGTAAATAGGGAAGATGGAATGCTCTAGGCAAGCATATTGGTCTCAAGGTCATATATTAGCTTGCTACTGGCTGCTAGGAAGCAACAATACAAAGTGTATTTCTTTCATTTGTTACTAGTAACTTCTGGCCATTGCCAATTGTCACATATTTACCGTCATGTAAAACAGCGCATCGGGGAAGTATTCACACAGCACCTCACATTTTCCACATTTTTTTTGTCTTACTGCATCATTCCAAATTGCATTTATCTTTTACCTATTGTATACCCAATGCCCTAGTATTAGAATGATTTATTTTTTTTTTTTACGTTTTTGTGATTCATTAAAATTAGACAACTCAGAAACCACATTTACCATATTTTTCACACTAGAAGGCACACCTAAAAGCCTTCAAATTTCTCAAAAGCTGAAAGTGACAGTCTGCCTTATAATACGGTGCGCCTTATACAGTGCATAAACCACAAGTTTTCATTTTTGGGGAGTGAAAAAAAACTTAATCGTCATGCAAATTCTTCAATTTCAATCTGCATTTGAGTCGTAAATGTTTTTTTTTTACAGTTAAATTTTTTTATAACACTTTAAAATTTACATATGCTGTTTCTCCAATTTTGAAGCCATTTTTACGGGGACAAGTTTTTGTAAAATAAAGCGTAATTTCTATAATTTTTTAACAGTAAGTGGCCATTCTCACTTACTATTATAACAGCTGTCTATTTTATTGTTTTATGTTTTATTATTAATATGGGTTCCAACATGCACAGTAAGTTGATGCTACAATGACTAGCATCTGGGTATCTACTGAAACAAAGCAACTGAAGCTATGCTGTAACACAAACTTGGGATCAAAACTACAGTAAGTTTATAGACACTCCTCTAAGTGGTTGTTACAAACATGAGTGGTTTTGATACCATAAATTACCCTTATTTAGTGTATATAAAAACATTGAACACGGCTGCTGTTAGAGCTGTTGCGTGGTTGAGCAAGTGCATGTAGGCGGAACATGTACCTGCACACAACAAGTGTGGTTGAGTGGAAATTTGTTTAGTGATATTCTGACTTCTTGCCACATTTCAATCTTCAGTTGTCAATTTTTGCCACCATCAGTACATTGAGATCATTCATTTTTTACATGTATTAGTTACAAGTTCATTTCCTTCTTTTCCTTCTTTCCATCCATCTATCCATCCATCCATTCAATTAGAATTTTGTCAACAATACCCAGTCCAAATTAATACATGACAGAGCTAACACTGAATACCATATGAAGATGGAGGATTAAAAAGAACCACTGAAAGGCCACAACGAGTGAGAACCATTTTCAAAAGTTCAAAACAGTTCCTTTGCCGGTTTCATGTTTCAACAGCACTGATGCAAAGCATGATCAAGCCACAGCAAGAAGAGAGGCGGGTTAGTGGGGACTGGATGGGCTCCAGGCTGCTCAGCCCTAACATTAGTCTCCACGTGGTTGTGTCCTTTGTCTGCCAATCAAAGGGCCGCTGAATGGAGGTCAATTGAAACCAATTCCCTCTGTCAGACACAATTAATTGGGTTGCCTAGGCGGGGGCGGGGTGCACCGCAGGCCTTTGGTTACTGATCCTGCCGCAAAACCATGCCAGGAATTTGCCACCTGGAATTTACCCTGTGACGATAATAATCCCGCCTTTCCAAGCCCACCTCTTTTGGCACACAACAATACAAATATCCCTAGTTCCTTTTTCCTACCACAAGTAAGGATGGCTGACAGTTGAGTGTCGAATGAGTTTTCAAATTCAAGTCACCCAGATTGGACCTGCAGCTTGACTTAAACGTACAGAAATATTTGCTCACCCAGTGATTCTGATGCCTGTGCAATATCCTCCAACAATAAAATAATGCACTGAAATCTAGTTAGATGTAGCTAACCTATCCAAATAGAGAGCCCTCAGCTCAACAGTTTTCCCTGAGCCGCACAGGAGAGGTGATATAGAGACAGAAACCAAGACAGAGAAAATGAGAGCAGCCTGTGTATGTCTTCTGGGCGATCGATCCAGTTAAACACTTTGGTGGGTGTGCACTAATTGTCCAGTTGACATTAATCGCCATTAGAGGCTTTAAAACGGCCTTACAGCGGGTGAGTTACATCCCGTGACATGGTTCTAACCTATCTGTTTATTGGTGACATCACGGTTCTTTCAGTGGCTAATACGTAGGTCACTGTTAAATCAGACAAGTTGACCACTGGATTGGACGGATTTATTTGAAGTGGAGGAGCTTATTTAATGGTAGCTAGATGAAATCATCAGCTGTTTCTTTTGTTGCCACTAAATGAGCAGCATGTTTGAGGAACACTCATTTAGATGAAGAGAAATTATCTCTGCGTTTGGGAGTGCATTAGCCCTCAATTCTGCTTCCTAAACCTCAAAAGCCCCCTGATGTTGGTGCCACACCCCCTTAAAGTGGGTGTACCTATTAGTCTTTTGGCTTTAACAAATTAGTTTAGATGAGTGTGTGTATGTATTCACTCTGGATGAGAGTGTATGTGAATGGGCGCAAAGGTGCATATGAAAGGAGCAGTGTGGTGAGACGGGGGTAGAGATGGACACATACTGATGCAAGCCTTACACATCCCCGGAAAAGGGGTCATGACCTCAACCACACTCAAACAGCATGTCAGTGTGGTAGAGACAAGGAGTGGGTTCGTGCTTACCTACCACAGAGCAGAACTGACAAGAAACGAGGAGAGTTATCTCGATTGGGTACACAGGTGTAGCAGTGAGAGGTTCAAATGATACCGCCATGTTAACTAAAGGAGTGGAGGAGGCTATTGCAGAGTAAATCATAATACAATGTCAGTGTGATCTTGATTGGCAGCGATAGTGATAATTTATACAGTGGAATAAAATATTCCGTGATAGGCGAAAAAAGGGATCAAAAATAAAATCTTAGTCTTTGCACGTTCAGAAATATGCTCGAAGCATGTAAAAATATGTGAAAAAGAAACAAAAAAGAAAAAAAGTGACTTACATTCTGAAAAAGTATGATATATAGGTGAGTTGACTTTAATTTTATTTCTGCATTAAAAATAAGTACATTAGATATTTTTATTTGTTTTTATACCTTCAAGCACTTTACCTCTTTCACTTAGCTCTTGTTTAATACTTACAATATTAACATTATTCACATATTTACAATTTTACAATGAGTAATTCTGCATGCCTATGTTGCCTTGTGTGATTTTTATAGTGGAATAATTTCCTTCGTAGATGAAAAATAAAAATAATAGTTCCATTAATCGTCTATCTATCTATCTATCTATCTATCTATCTATCTATCTATCTATCTATCTATCTATCTATCTATCTATCTATCTATCTATCTATCTATCTATCTATCTATCTATCTATCTATCTATCTATCTATCTATCTATCTATCTATCTATCTATCTAGCCATCCATCTATCTATCTATCTATTTAATGATTACTGTGGCAAGCTAAATGCGCACCGGGTGACAGCTAATTGAAATCATTGGGTTTTCAATGGCCCCACTGTTTGTACAGTCTTCCGTTGAGAATCCTTGCTTTAGATTTGTTATCTCCAAAGAGACACATTCACATGATCTGCAAATTAATGTAACCTGATTACAAAACCTAATTCAAACGTACTGGACAAACTTTGAGGCTATCTGTCAAGAGCCCAGATGGACTGTAGGGAAAAAACATGTGATTTATTGTTTTTCTCCATTATAAATTATGCACAGTTTGTACCTTGAAGCTTTATTTAATATAGGCTTTTGCCTTTTGTTTTGTTTTTGTTTGCCTTCATGTACAATGTACCACAATGGTGCTATGGCAACGAGGAGCCAGTCAAACACAAAAAGCAGTACAAATACCACACAGAAGGAAGAACTTAAGAAAATGTGGATAGTGAGGGTAAAAGTGATGATAGTGAAACTCTGAGCTGGATGGATGGATTGATAGATAGATGGATGGCTCAAGCAAATGCCAGCAACATCTGAAGAACTTCTAAGATCCTGAGCAAAAACGCTCACAGGCCTCTGGCAGAGGGCTAACGTTTTAAGGAGAGGCCACAACGTTGAATAATCCCTTTCTTGCGGTGTTCTAGAGGCCTCCTAGTGGCTTGGTGAGTACCCTGCACGAGGTCTCTCCATCTGTACCACACAGAGTGAAGTCCTTCCTAAGCCATTTGAGCAAAAATCCTCCATTCAGAAAGCTGTCCCTCCTCCTTTATCTCATGAATGGCCTTCTGGTTCAAATGAACAATACCCACACCTTGAACAGGGCCACTGATTCGAAAGCCATTGTACTCAAGAGGAGGGAGCAGATCGTGCAACAAGAAGCTCTCCTACTCTGTTATCAACGAACACCCCAAGTCTCCAGTGTGCCTTTATGACTTGCGATGCCGCCCTCCCACCCCACCTCCTTCGGGAAATTCTGAATGACTGCGCTACCTTGCCTTTTGCTGGCCTTATTTGCACCAAGAGGAGATGGTAGGGAGGGTGCGGGAGAAGAAGGGACAGAGAAAGAGCAGTGAATAGCAGTATAACATAACAATGCACTTGGAGACACAGTTAGCAAACACAGCTGGGTCATCCACACTGAATCCTTTAATGAGTCATAACTCTTAACAGACAGTGATACTAAACCACTTTTACTACTTTATATTGCATAATTTATATTTCTCTCTCCTCTCTCTCTCCCTTACACTGCTAGTATTGAGTGTATTATTAGACAGCCATGACCGTATTTCACACAGACCTATTCACACAATTAGACCATTGAACATGTTGATTGCTGGCTCATCAAAAACAATAGAAAAACACTCACCTCAATAACCTGTTTTGAGTCCAGCCTGAAGTTAAAATCCCCAAAGACGAAATATGGCACCCTTTCAAACCGTTGGTCCGTGATCCTGCAAAACATTACCAACCTGTTGAGTGCCAGAATGAATTAAGCAGAATGTTCTGTGGTGAACACATATGACCCAGATGCACCCAGAAATAGGATTGAAAAAACATTCTGAAAAAATACAAATGTATATTCACACATAAATACATACAACTGTACTAATACTCTATCTATCCATCCATCCATCCATCCATCCATCCATCCATCCATCCATCCATCCATCCATCTATCCATCTATCCATCCATCTATCTATCTATCTATCTATCTATCTATCTATCTATCTATCTATCTATCTATTTTTTCTGTAATAAATAATTACTATTTAGGGTCCCTCAATATCATCTTTCCATTTAAGTAGTTAGATGGTGAAGATCACAGCACCACCCTGTGGCATGATTACTCTGGTAATGCATGATATGAATTGTATTTTCCAAGATTCGTTTTTCAAGTATGGCTTAGTGCAAGAGTGTTCTTGGTGATTGACAGCATAAAGTATGCTGATCCAAAGCAGATTTAAAGCACTTAAATTGACTGCAAATACTTTGCAATAGCTATTAATGCTTTAACCCCAGAGAATGGAAGACTTTAATATATTTAGCCTTTAAAACACTAGATTTTTACAAACAATCTCAGGAATCGCAATGTGGTAAACTGTTTATTACCAAGCATTGTTGTTTTTTTCAAAGGAGGGAGAGAATCTTTGAATGCTGCTACTGCCTTACATTCAGTAGGACAGGCCGTGCAGAGGAATCGCCATGACCGGGCGGAACAAGGTTAGACTCCTTTGACTGATAAAAGGGAGTAAAAACACTCCCAACTGTAACATTTGTCATATGACAACACAATTTCATTAGGAGATCCTGATCACTTTGATAAACGGCTTTGATCCTAACAATGATCAGTTTTGAAGTAAATTCACTTTGATCTAAAGTAGAGAGTGCTGACCTGAACATTAAGAAGATACATCTCCGAGATACAGTAGCTTTGAATTTGGCACCATGCAATGTCAACTGCATAAGAGAGAAATCAGAGCGAGTAACCTTGTAGATGTGCCTAGCTGCACATTTTCAATTGGAAAAATCTCACAAGACACCAGCAAACAAAATTTTGAAAAAATATCCACACTGAAATAATGATAATCTTGTCCCACATTCAGTATGTGTACCCATGGAAAGCCATGACTTGATTTTCTTTATAAATGGAAAAAGATATAGATGTAGATTTTGTAACTCCCATCTAGTGCAGTGGCCCACATTTACTGGCTCATTCACTGTCTACCCAGTTAAATGGATTTTGGCATATATTGCAGTCTATGGCAGTGAATGGTTTTTGGCATATATTGCAGTCTATGGCAGTGAATGGTTTTTGGGAATAAGGTTTAATGACCAAATTACTAGGAAGCACATATTTTTTGGTGCTGGAAATTTTCGATTAAAAATGGCACCAGGAAAAAAAAAAAACATTTCTAGTTTTATCCCGAAAATCTATTACAACCGAAACATCATTATCTCAAAACGAATATTGTGATGAGGCAAAAAAAAATGGGCATTGCTTGGAGGCCACAACTGCATTTCAGAAAGCTGGTAAGGACCGGGTCAAGTCACATCCCAACTGAGTGTTTGGAAGGCCAACTTAAAAATAAAAACACCAAATAATAAATGGACATCAATGCAATAGCTGTAGTCCTTCCAGCTCCGTTTTCGTTGCCGTCACAATCACATAACAACTAACATCAACGAACCACCATTAGCAAAATTCTATTCTATTGTAGATTAAACACAGTGAGAAACCACGAATCAATGTTGCTGTCATTTTATGATACAGCACAAGTCTCCAGCGTTAGCCAATAACTATGTTTGTGGTGCATTAAAATGCTATTGGATATTTCAGACTAAGGCAGAAAAAAGGTCAGTCAAACTACGTTAAACTTTCACAACTGCAAATGTCCTAATAATGTGGGCTTCTTAGCAATCTATAAAAGCTGACAAATATCAAGATGAATGATAAAGGTGAAATGACTTTGATATATTAATTTATTATAATTAATAGTCAATCTAAAATGAATAACATACCTAACAAGGCTTCTCTCTTTTATTCTAGTGGTTGTTATGTCAATGACACAAAATCAGGAATAAATAAACATGCCTTTGTTAAATAGAAATATGGTATGATATGATACTATATGATACTATATAGTTCCCTTTAAACAGGTGTTAAAACACAAGAAAAACACAAGAAAAATATTCACAGCCAGCGTATAATTGATTTCATTTTCACCAATGATGCTGCTTACAACATTAGAGTCCGCTACTGAAAATGATTAGTGCTATGAAGTGATGCGCCAAAAAAAAAAAAAAAAATAGTTATTAGCCAAGCGTCTCTCAATGATCACATTTCACCAAACACTCTCATTTGCATCCCTATAAATTAATTACGATTATT